>NW_026867815.1:0-103339 GCF_020745735.1 Hemiscyllium ocellatum
AACAAAACACACCGTAACTTGAGGTATGGCCGTACACCCCTCCAAAGCTTCCCGATCGCACACACATCGCTCCCTCACATATTCGACAATTGATGAGAAATCCACAAGCTGGGTGAAACTGGAAACATAGAACATGCAGCACAGTGCAGGCCCTTCGGCCTTAACGTGCTGTCGACCTTTTTATCCTCGTCTAAGATCAGACTAACTTATATAACTTTCATTATGCGTCATTCATGTGCCTATCCCCTTTACTACAACAAACTGCTGGCTTTACTACACAACTGCTGGCTGTTCATTGCACACACCCACCGCTCTCTGTGTAAAGAAACTACCTCTGACATCTCACCTAAACTTTTTTCCAAATACCTTAAAATCATACATACCCTTCCAGAGCCATTTCCACCCTGGGAGAAAGTCTCTGGCTATCCACTCTATCTATGCCTCTCATCATCTTGTGCACCTCTGTCAGATCATTTTCCATTCTCCTTCGTTCCAAAGAGGAAAACACCCTAGCTCCCTCACATTTTCTTTGTCAGACATGCCCTCCAGTCCAGGCAGCATCTTGATAAATTTCCTCAGCACCCTCATCAAAGTTTCCACATATTTCCTACAACGAGGCAACCAGAACTGATCACAATATTCTCAGTGTGGTCTCACCAGGGCTCCATAGAGTTTCAGGATAACCTCGCAGCTTTTAAACTCAATCCCTCAGCTAATGAACATATCACACACCTTCTTAACAATCTTATAAACGTGGGTATCAACTTTGTGGGAGCTATGTCCTGGACCATATGATCCCCCTGTTCCACCACAATGTAAGAATCCTACCTTTAACCCTGTATTCTGCATTCAAATTCGACCTTCCAAAATGAATTGTATCCCAGTTTTCCATATTGAACACGATCTGCCACTTAGCAGCCGAGTCCTGCATCTTGTCAATGTCCTATTGCTAACTACAACAGCCTTTCACACTATCCACAATTCCATCAACCTGTGTCACATCATCAAACTTACGAACCTACTCTTCCACTTCGACATTTATCATAATCACAAACAGCAGAGGTCCCAGAACCGTTCCTTACGGAACACCATTGCTCACCCAGTTCCACACTGAATGCTTCCCATTTACCACCATCCTCTGACGTCTATGGGCTAGCAAATTCTGTATCCAGACAGATAGGTCTCCCTGTATACCATTCCTCCTTACTTTCTGAATGAAACTACCAAGGGGAAGCTTATCAAACACCTTGTTAAAATCCACCCACTCCGCATTCACTGCTCTACCTTCTTCAGTGTGTTTAATCCCATCCGTAAAGAATTTAATAAGAGTCGTGAGGTATGACCTGCCCCTCACAAAACCATGCTGACAATTTCTTATCAAACTATGATTTGTAAGAATCCTCTCCAATATTCTGCCTAATACTGATGTAAGACTGACTGGTCTGTCATTCTCAGGACAATCCCTGTTTCCTTTCTGAACAAGGGAGTAACATTTTCCACCCTCCAGTCATGTGACGCTACTCCAATGGAGAGTGAAGACGCAAAGACCATCGCCAAAGACACAGAAGTCTCTTCCCTCTCTTCCTGTAGTAACCTGTAAGGGTCTTTCCCTTCTGGCTGAGGGATTTTTCTATCCTTATGTTCAATCAGACGGTATTTCACCTCAAGTTGTTTACTCCCCGTCCAACCAAATGATTGACTGCTTTCCATTTCAGGACTCTGTACATTTCTGCTTTCCTGAACAAGTATGGTTCCCTATATCCTGTGTATTATGGAATGGAAAACATGGGAAGGGCAGATGCCCAAAGCTTTGACTCTGCTGCTCCTCAGATGCTGCCTGACTGCCTGTGCTTTTCTAGCGCCACAATTTTCGATTCTGATCACCAGGATCTGCAGTCCTCACTTTCTCCATTACTGAGGGCTGTCCCCTCTGCACATCGAACATGGAACTAATGAGCAGAAATTCGTTGTATCTGGATCTGGCTGTTCATTTCCGGAAAGTTGCATTTGATGAAAACATTTGCTAAAAGCAAAACTAAAATTCAACAAATATTCATTCATTCCCAGAGTTACAGTTTTGGTTCATGAATTCGACAGGTTGATAACGAACAATGAATGACTGAAGAACTTCGAGATGCAGAGTATTCCAAGTGATATATTCCGGTTGGATGTGCTTCACCTTGATGCTGGTAATATTTTCAGAGAGACAGATATGATAAGGAAACGAGGTGATATGTGGAAGTGTGACATTTTTGCCATTTCTGAGATGTGTTTGAGGGAGGTCAGGGCTGACAACTTAATATTCTGTGGTAACAGAACTATAGTCAGGACTCGAGAGGGTAAAAGAGGAGATGGTGTTGCCTTATTAATTATGGAGTCAGTTACTGGCGTAAGAAGGGACGATATCTTAAAAGTATCTTGTAATGAGGCTTGGTGGTTAGAGCTCAGGATCAAAACCATGACAGAAACACTGCTAGGTATATTTTATTAGACCCACAGATAAAGGACAGTACAGGAGCAGGTATATAACCAAGATATTGATGTGTGTAAAAACAATAATAGGATCATTATATTCAGGCATGTCAATTCCAAACATTCATTAGGTCAGTGATAACTTTTTAAGAGGGGGCAGGTATTTTGAAATTTATTCCAGAGAGCTTCTTATATCAACACAGAGCAGATACAACAATGGGCAGTGCAGTGCTGGGCCTCACTGTGGGGAACGAAGACAGTCGGCTGTTCCCGGCAGAAGTGGGAGAGCATTATATGACCAGTGACCGTGATATCACACATTTTGACTTTGCTAAGGAAAAGAGCCCAAAGATGTTAGAAAAATGAAAGCTTTTTGCATTGGGGAGACAGATTTTATGGGAAAAAAATGACAGGATCTGGCCAAAGTGCAGTTGCTTCTGGGTGAAACTGTAGCAGAACAAGGTGGGGCGGGGGTTGGGGGATCATTTGTTTAAAATTGAATTGATGACAGTGTCGGCCCAGCATGTTACACCGAAGATAAAATTTAGGAAAACAAACCCAGAGAACCTCAGATGTCAACACAAACTCTGAACAGGGTGAAAAAGGAGAGAGAAGCTTAAAACAGGTACCAAGTGAGCAGGTCAATGAAAGTCCTAAAAGAATATAGAAAGTGTAGGACTAAACTTAAAAAGTCAGTGGAAGAGCAGAAGGAGGGGTGATAAAACATTAGCGGGTAAGATGAGCAAGAATACAAAGTCTTTTTTTTTGGTTTATTAAGGGGAAGAGGGTAACGCGGGGAAAAAATGGGAGTATTAGGGACTAAGGGGACAGCCTATTTACAGAGCGAGAGAATATGTTTAGTAAATCCTACGAATCGGTTTTCAGTTTGGAGGAACTGAGGAAGAACTGGAAGTTTATGCAAGATAAATGTTGTGCAAATCACCAGATTAAAGACCACCAAGTCTCACATCAGTGCGATGGAAACAATTGTAGAAAATTCGGAGGGCTGTTGAGGCTGGATCATTAAATATCTTCAAGGCTGAGACAGACAGATTTTTATACAAGTGTTACGGGGAAATCGCAGGAAAGTGGAATGGGGGATTAACAAAATAAATATAACCTAATCGAAGGAAAAGCAGACTCAGTGAGTGGACAGACATATTGTTGCCACTATGTCTAATCGTGTTCTTTTCCAATAGCCCTGTATTCACAAGAACATCAACCTCTCTCACTATGTAGAGAGTTTGGAATGCAATCGAGGGGTTCAACGAATTCATAAACGCGATACTAATAGACAGAAAGTACGAGAGGACTGCAATAACACGGCTTGCCTGTCGGGGTGAGCATTTGCATCGACCCAGTCATCACTACCAGCAGGAAGACCTCAGTGAGATACCCTCCAAGGCCATGCAGAGACCAGCACTGGAAAGCAGGGTAGTCAGGGGCCAGGTGTCAAGGAGTGCTGAAGGCCTAAACACTACATCACTGTCGTGTCTCCTTCCTTCCCTGACCAAAATTAAATGTGGAGGGTTAGAGAGACATGTCGTTGGGAGCAGAGTAAGCAGGAAGGCTTTCACACAAGAGGCCTTGGACAGCTCCAGTTCAGCAAAATGTACAGGTAAACTCAAGTAAAGTCTTTTTAACTTGATTGTTACAGCAGTCGAGATGGTATTTAGGGCAGTCGCACTCTCCTCTTGTGGGATTTGGCAGATCAGGGAGATTTCCACCGGCCCTGATGGCTACACGTGTGGGCACTGCGCCCAGCTTCAGCTCCTGGGAGACCGTGTTAGGGAAGCTGAAGCTGGGCAGCACGGTGGCTCAGTGGTTAGCACTGCTGCCTCACAGCACCGGGGACCAAGGTTCAAATCCTGCCTCGGGCAACTGTCTGTGTGGAGTTTGTACATACTCCCCGTTGTGTGCATGGGTTTCTTCTGGGTGCTGGGGTTTCCTCCCACAGTCCAAAGATGTGCAGGTTAGATGAATTGCTCATGCTAAATTATCTGCAGTGTTGCGTGTAAGGGCGTGGGTCTGGGTGGGCTGCTCTTCAGTGGGTTGGTTCGGACTTATTGGGCCAAAGGGCCTGTTTATGCACTGTAGGTAATCTAATCAAGGATGCATTCAGGTCATCCGAGATAATGACTGTAATATTCCAGTCCAACGTTCATCGCCCTGAGTTAACCTATCAGTCCTGTTGTATTTAAATAAACACAATTTAATCCAACAGGCGTTCCTTGATTCTTGTTATGTTCCAGGCAGAGAGTAGATGGGTGACCACCAGGAATAGCAAAGGGATTGCAGGAATCCCCTGTGACCATTCCCCTCGAAAACATTTTGAATTATTGGGGGCAATGAGCGTTCAGGGGAAAGCAGCAGGAGCCATGTTGGTGTTACTACCACTGGGGCACAGCGGGAAAGGGTAAAGGTAAACAGGAAGTTAAAGATAGGAGGGTCAATTGTTAGTGGGACAGATCAGAGATTCTGTGGTCACAAACGGGAATCCAGGATGGTGCGTAACTTCCCAGGTGCTAGGGTACAGTATGTCTCCAAGTGGCTGCAGAACATTCTCAAGGGGGAGGGTGAGCAGCCGGAAATCATTATGCACGTTGGCACAAATGATACCAGTAGAAATCGGGACGAGGTCCTGCAGCGTGATGACAGAGAGCTAGGAGAAACTTTTTTAAAAAAATCCTTGACAGTGGTAATCTCCTGAGAGGGAGATTACCATCCGAGACATGCACTGGAGGGACACCAATATCTTGCTGGCCAGTTCTGCTAGGGTTACAAGGGAGGGTTTAAGCTAGATTGGCAGGTGGTGGTATCCTCAAGAGCAGGGAGGCAGGTGCGAGGCTGGAAGGTGATACAGTAATCAGAAATAGTAAGGTTAGGCTGGAAAACGACAGAGAGAAAGTAATGCATTTTGGATTAAATTGCATCTGTTTCATAGCAAGAGTACTGACAGGTAAGGCCGATGAACTCAGGGTGTGGATATGTAGGTGGGACTGGGATATTATAGCCATTACAGAAATATGGCTAAGTGATGGGTAGGA
This sequence comes from Hemiscyllium ocellatum, assembly GCF_020745735.1. Classification (NCBI taxonomy): domain Eukaryota; kingdom Metazoa; phylum Chordata; class Chondrichthyes; order Orectolobiformes; family Hemiscylliidae; genus Hemiscyllium; species Hemiscyllium ocellatum. The sequence continues at coordinate 5,520 of NW_026867815.1, forward strand.
CTGACAGCTTAATGTGGTAGGGAACAGGTGCTTTAGGCGAGACAGAGATGGTGGAAGGAGGGGAGGGGGAGTTGCATTTCTGATTAAGGGGAGTACCACAGCATTAATCAGACATAAAATAACTGATGTATCACCCAGTGAGGCTTTGTGGGTGGAGTTTAGAAATAGAAAGGTATGGTGAGGTGTTTGGGGTTGTAATATAGGCTCCCAAATAGTCAACAGGAATGAAAGTAACTAATATGCAGGGAGAGCGGGGAGACCTGCAGGAGCAATAGGGATATCATAATAGGTTTTTTTCTAATACAGACTGGAACAGCCAGAGCTTTAAGTGATTTGATGAGGTAAAATTTGTTAAATGCGTCAGGAAAGTTTCCTCAAGCAGTGTATATAGAGTGTCCTACTCGGAAAGGGGCAAAATTCGAAAATTTCTTAGTAAGTAATGCATGACAGGTGTCTGAGTTAATAGTGGGGGAGCACTTTGGGACCACTAACCATAGTTCTATTGGTTTTCAAATAGTTATGGAGAAGGACAAAACTGGTCCTCATGTTTATGTTCGAACATGGGGTGTGGCTAATGTACAGGCAGCTGGGATCAAGTGAATACCTGGAGATATATAAGAGATCCAGGAGTTTACTAAAGAAGGAAATCAGTAGGGTGAAAAGGGGGCAAGAAAGAGCCTTAGCTGAAAAAATTAGGATTAATCCAAAAAGGTACTTTAAATATATTAAAAGAAAAAGAAAACAATAACTGGAGAGAAAATAGGACGCCTCGAAAACCAATGTGGACAAGTATGTGAACTATCAGAGATGATTGAAGTCCTCAACGAATATTTCTACTCTATGGAGAAAGACATGATGACTTGAGAACTTGAGGAAGTTAGTCGTGATATGTTAGGGACAATCCATGTCATAGTAGAGGAGATTTTGGACGTACTAGAATGTTTGAAAGTTGATAAATCTGATGGTCCTTACCCAATCTATCCAAGAACACCTCAAGGGGCTCCAGAAGAATTTGCGGGGACCCCGGCTTATAATGTTGATCATCATTAAAGTAATGTCCCGGAAGACTGGAGGATAGAAAATATTGTGCCCTTATTCAAGAAGAACTGAACAAAAAAAGCCTTGGAACTACAGATCAGTAGGCAAGTTACTTGAGAAGGTTCTGATGGATAAGATGTACATGCATTTAGAAAGACCGGCTTTGATTAGGAATAGTAAGTGTGGCTTTGTGCGAGGAAGTTTGTGCCTGACAATTTTCTTAGAGTAATTGGATGATATGACCAGGGAAATTGACTTGGGTGGGACAATAGATGTCGATAGATGTGATGTTGGAAAAGCACAGCAGGTCAGGCAGCATTCGAGGGGCCAGAGAATCTATGTTTCAGACATAAGCCCTTCATCAGGAACGTCCAAAACATCGATTCTCCGGTTCCTCTGATGCTGCCTGACCTGCTGTATTTTTCCAGTGCCACACTTTACGACACCGATCTCCAGCATCTGCCGTGCTCACTTTCTCCAAGGGCGGTAGATTTATTCAATATGGATTTCAGTTACAGCAGAATAGGATGAGGCTTTTTAGCCCCTGGAGCTTGATGTACAATTACAGGAGGAGGCCAATAAACCCCTAGGGCCTATAAAATTGTAACCAGACCATGCAGCGCACCAGTATCCAGTTGTACAGCAACAGGATCAGTCTATTCAGCTACTTGAAGTCAGTAACACAAGAAAAGAAAGAGGCCACAAAGTGACTGGACTATAGGGTATCCTGGAATAAAACCAGGCTTCATAGCCCCTCAGACCTGCCCTTCCATTCAGTAAGTCAGGGCTGATCTGCACTGGCCACAATTTCTCTTTCATGTCCAATTCTTTGCAGCCCTCGACTCTCTGTCGGGTCAAAATCCATTGATACCCACTCGCACCCCCCCAAACATTTAAGTGACGTAGCCTCCCCTAACTTTCTGGTTCCGACTGTCACTACCCCCTGAGAGAAGGAAATACTCCCCACACATATACCTTGGCCTATTGACATGGATAGACGAGATGAATACAGCGTAAAGTGACTGGCCCTAATATCAAGACAGGATTTGATAAAGCAAGATGTCAAGGAGCCTGAACAAAATTTAACTTGATGGGAATCAGTTGTGAACTCCTCACTGGTTGGATCATTCGGAACGCAATGTGGCTGGTGGACGTCTATCCTCCCAGTCCCTGGATATCTCTGTGTGCAATCGCAGGTAGCTTATTCAGCACAAACATCTTCAGCTGTTTCATCAATGTCTTTCCCTCTGTCATACGATCAGAGCTGGAGATGTTCTGTGAAGATTATACAATGTTCAGAATAATGAGTCACCTCCTAAAGTACGAAAGTATCAAATCTGGACAACATTCAAGCTTGTGCCTTTAATGTATAGGTAACATGAATCAAAAGCACTGCTGGGCACGAAACATTTCCACGGTTAAAAGAAAGAGGAACCCCTTCAGCAACTCTAGCTGGTTTCACAGTAATATAAGAAAGCCATTCAGCCCATCAGATCTATTGTATATCAAGAGGCGCAATACGTTGTTAACACACTCCTGTGCAGCTCTCTCTTAACCAATATGGGGGATGTACAGAACTCTGTAAATGATCATTGAGTCATAGAATCCTATAGCAAGGAGATAGGCCCTTGAGCCCAAGCTAGTTCATTCTGACCAAAATGTCCATCCATGCTAACCCCATTTCTCTTCACTTGGTCCATATCCTTGTAAATTTATTTTGGTAAGTGTACAATGAAATTTAGCCGGAGTAATTTAGTTAGGTTGACTACTAGATTTTAAAACAGACAAAAACTTTATTCATAAAATTACACAATGCAACACAAAGGATCATGAAATAATTAAACCGATTCAGCTAGACTTAATTATGCTATTCCGAATATACACAACTGCCCCAATAAGCAAACTCCCAATAAAAACCAGTATGAATGGAACACATACTTCCAGGTTGAAGTTGAAGGGCAGAAAAGAGAGAGAGTTTCCACACAGCTCCCATTGAACTTCCCAGTTCAAAACTCAACTGCAAACTGCTCAGCTCAGATCATCTAGTTCAGCTAAAATAGCTCACCACTCTCCGTTCATTATACAGGTCACTTAAAAAGCATGACTACTTTCGCCTGAAGTCTCATTTATTTCCATATAAACCAAAGGCCTTTGAAAATCATTTTCATCTCTGTACCAAACCAGACTGATCTGAGATTGGCCCCATTTTATTGTCCCTTTGGAAAAAAACCAACGGCAGAGTCTCCTTGAGCCAAGGAACAGCTTTTTGACAAATAAGGGACTTGCTTTGTGACATGTCTCCTCGCCCCACTTAAAAAAAAACCCATCAATGCTAAAAAATGGCTGCATTTTTAACCCTTCAAACCCAGTTAGTAGTCCCAAAACTGATAGATACACTAACAGTAAACTTTCAAACTTGCACAAACCCATGCAAATTCAGGCCTCGGTACACCCACCAGCGAACACCTCCGTATCTCATTCATGTCTCAATAACTCATCGGCTTTCACGTTTTCACGACCTGCCACACGCACAATTGTCAGATTGAGTGGCTGCAACAACAAGCTCCATCTAAACAGTCTGACGTTTTTGTCCTTAATATTATCCACAAATGTCAATGTTTTGTGATCAGAGTATATGATTGTCTCAAATGCATTGCTGGTAATATAAACACAGTTGTGGTGTAATGCCAACAACAGCTTTAAAGTCTCTTTCTTCAACATTGAACATTTCTGTGGATGAACGTTTGACTTCCCAGAAAAAATACCCGATGGGTCTTTCTATTCCCTCATCATCCTCCTGCAGGAACACCGGACCGACACCCACATCACTGGCATCGATAGCCACCTTGAAAGGCTTCATGTAATCTAGTGTAGCTAATACTGGGGCAGTGTTAACACAGTCTTAAGGCTGTAAAATGCCTTTTGGACAGTCCTCTGTCCACTGAGAGTTCTTGCCCTTGACAATTTGGTGAGTGCAGCAGCCGCACTGCTTAAAGTTTGGCACAAACTTTCGGTAAAATCCAGTCAATCCCAGGAACCGGAGCACTGCATATTTCATTTTGTCGACAGTGTGAAACATTCCATAACTACTTTCGTTTTCGTATCTCATGGGGCAATTTGTTCATGTCCAATAACGTGATCCAGGAACGTGACTTGGGCTTTCTCAAATTCACTTTCAGCTGGGTTTACCACCAAGCCTGCCTTCTGAAGTTGATCGTACAAGTCCGATAAATGCTGTAAATGTTCCTTCCATGAGTGACTAAAAACCACCAGATCATTAACGTACAGCACATAGTTGGGTAATCTGGCAATGACCTTATTATCAGCCTCTGAAATGTGACTGGATCGTTTTTCTTACCAAATGCCACGACTTTTAATGGATATAGTCCATCTGGTGTTACGAAAGCCCGAAATTGCCTTTGCTCTCTCTGACAGAGGTCCTTGCCAGTAACCTCTGAGCAAGTCCACCTTAGAAATGTAAGTAGCTTCTCCCACTTTTTCGACACGGTTCTCCAAACATTGAATTAGATATGCATCAGTCTTTGTAACGGCGTTGACTTTGTGATAGTGCACACATGACCGTTGGGTACCATCTGACTTTGGCACCATGACTATACATGAGCTCCAGTCAATGTAACTCACTTCGATTATGCCATCTTGGAGCATTCACTCTATCTCCTTCTGAACCTGTGCCAATTTTGAAGGGTCATACCTGTAAAGATGTTGCTTAATCAGAGCAGCGTCTCCTGTATCTTTATCATGCACAATTATGTTTGTACTTCACAGTTTATTTCCGCATATCTCCCCATGAGATTGTAATAACTCTTTCAGGTCACTTTGCTTTTCTTGTGGAAGGTAACTCAATAATTTATCCCAATTTTTTTTTACAACTTTCTCGTTCAATTTGATTTGAGGAATGTTCAATTCAGAATCGTCTGAACTTGGTTCTTCCTTCTGTTCTGTAATCATGAACACCTTCTCCTCTTGCTTTTTTTCCCGATCAAAATACCTTTTGAGCATATTCATATGACACACTATGTGAGATTTCTTTCTGTCTGGAGTCCATACCAAGTGGTTCACCTCATTGAATCTGTTCCCAATTTGATAAGGTACAGTAAAATTTGGTTTTAAAGGCTCACCCGTTACCGGAAGTAACACCAATACCTTATTGCCAATTGCAAAATTGCGAATTTGTGATTTCTGATCCACTTCCTGTTTAATTGTATGCTGCGATACTTTTAAATGCTGTCTACCCAACTCCCCAGCTCTATTTAATCGTTCCCTAAAATCTGACACATCGTCCAAATGGGTGGTCTCTGAATTCTGACTTATTAATATCTCCTTAACCAATGTTAATGGTCCTTTTACATCATGCCTACAAATCAACTCAAATGGACTGAATGTGTTCGATTCATTCTGTGCGTCTCTGATCACAAATTGGTCAAAATGAATTTCCTTTTCACAATCTTCTGGATAATCCTGACCTTTAACCTTCAACATGGTCTTCAGTTTTTGATACCATCTCTCTCATGCTTTCTGTGAATCCGAATAGTACACAGTAGATTGAATTGCTTTATTCACAAGTTATCCATCACCTCCTTGAATAGTTCAGATTTGAGGTTTGCTCTGTCTGGATCTCTATCTAGTAAAAATATTAAGTAATTCTTTTTCACAACACTTTTAGCTGTGATGCTGCCTAATGGGATTGCCTCTGGAAATCTAGTCGATGCATCCATTATTGTTAATAAATACTTATTCCCACTTTGTGTTTGAGGTAGGGGCTGACACAATCTATCAAGACTCTTCTGAAAGGTTCCTCAAATGCGGCAATATGAATTGAAGTTGCAGGTCTTATAACTGCCTGTGTGACATGTCTGAGACGTCTGGCAAACTTCAACGACATCTTTGTGTAGTACTGGCCAGTGAAAATATCTTTGTACTTCAGCCTGTATTGTCCTTTCCCCGAAATGATCTCCAAGTGGTGGCTCATACGGCACTCGCAGCATCCTCGTTTCTATACCCAGCAGGCAAAACAATTTGATGAATTTCTGCCCACGTCTGATCTGCTTCAATGTGTGGAGAAAGTGAAGATTGCAGATGCTGGAGATCAGAGGTGAAAATGGGTTGCTGGAAAAGCGCAGCAGATCAGGCAGCATCCAAGGAGCAGGAGAATCGACGTTTCGGCACATTATTTCCAAAACAAAACATTGATATCATTAAATATAACATGCTTTCCATGATACGTGTCTTCACATCTGGACAAATACGTAGATCAGAAAGATTTAGAAGGATATGGACCAAGTGCAGAGAAATGGGGTTAGCATGGATGGACATTTTGGTCAGAATGAACTAGTTTGGGCTCAAGGGCCTGTCTCCTTGCTATAGGATTCTATGACTCTATGATCATTTACAGAGTTCTGTAGATCCCCAAGTTGGTTGAGAGAGAGAGAGCTGCTCGTTCTGAATGAACTCTCACGGTCTCGATGTGCAGTTGGTGTGTGACACTGCACTGAATGTCATGTTGTTCACAACCTGTCAGCAGCCACACTCTGACAGAGTTCGGCATTCCCATCTGCTTCTGACCTCCATACAGAATACTAGCCTGTCTTCTCTGTCACAAACCAATCCTTTTTGTTTGCTAAAAGCTGTTCATTGGCTCAAGGAGACTCTGTCCTTGATGTTTTCGGAGGGGCAATAAACGGGACGGGCTCCCGTTTTGTACAGACACGAAAAGGATTTTCAGAGGCCTTTTGTTTATATGTAAACAGATGAAACTTCAGGCCAAAGTAGTTATGCTTTAGAAGTGATCTGTATAGTGATTTTCGGCTCTGAACTAAACCAGACTGATCGGAGCCCGTCCCGTTTACTGCCCCTCCGATGGCCGAGCGGTTTTATCTCCGGAATATTAATCCAAGGAATCAGACCCCGGATCTGAATCCCACCACGTCAAATGTTGGAATTTGAATTCATTAAAATATCAGGAATTCAGAATCAAATGAAACAACGAAACCATTGTCGATTGTCCTACGGCACCCTTATGCCCTTCAGGGATGGAAATCTACCATCGTCACCTCGTCGGACTTACATGTGACTACAGACCCACAAAAATGTGGTTAAAGTTCAGTTCCAGTTTGAAATGGCCAGTCCAGCCACTCAGTTAAATCACTCACTTCAAAGCCTCAAAGAGATGAAACGCATGGACCTCAGCACTGACTACTTACAGCCCACGGATTGCAGTGGGGCAGGAAGGCAGCTCACCAACACCTTCTTAAGAACAATGGGGAAAGGGAATTAATTCCTGGCCCAGAATCCCACTAATGAATAAAGAAAGATGATCACACTCAGGGAAGAGAGAAAAATCTACATAAATCTCTTTAAACAGGGACTTTGTACACCTTCCATGGTCATGATTTTCATAAATATGGGAACAGGAGAAACATAAATAAGGTTAATCTCATTTTTAATTTCCATCCCAGCTGATCATCAACAATCCCTTTGTTTGCTTCTTTCTCTCCATCTCTCTCTTTTTCCATCTTTTCAACTCAGTCCTTCTCCCCTTCATAACAGACGTCGCAGTCACCAACATCAATCACACTATTTCCCAACTCTGTTCAGTTCTGAACTATGGTCATTGGAATCGAATTACCAATTCTGTTTTTCTCTCGACCCGAGGCTGCCAAATCTGCTCAGGTTCTCTGGCATTTTTTTGTTCTTTATTGATTCTGAACTATTGCATCATTCTTTGTTGTATTTAATCTTTAATTTTGTTATTTCTTGGAATGTCTGATTCGCTGACAGGGGCAGCATTGTTCGCCTTACCAAATGCCCTTTACTGTGAGGTCATTCTTTCAGGCAGTACAGAACCAAGCACATTGCTGTGGGTCTGATATCAGTCTTAAGCCAGACCAGGTAATAACGCTAGTTTTATTTACCAAAGGACATCAGGGAAATAGATAAACACATCGACACAATGCTGAAGATGTTATGGTTATTATTTGTAAAATTTGTTTTTAGTTCCAATTCCTGTCATTTGAATTTATTTTCTGACATCATCTGTGGTAGGATGTGGAAGAGTGTCTTTCTGTGCAATAACCTCTGCCTCTGAATTACATTTCTTCCGACATTACTGCTCTGACACAGTGTTCCTGTCATTAAGTTACTTTAGAGGCAAGAACAAGGTTGTGATCAAAATATTTGCAACAGAAAGTGTGCTTAGAGGAGAGGTTAAACATAACGTCTGAATTTTACCAAGGCATATATAGTGCTTTATAAAGCGTCAGCATTAATGCCAAGATTGTGCCTGGGGATATAATCGAGCTGGTAGTGGATAGGTTTAGTGATGGACAGAATACCGAGACATAAATGAATTCTGGGAAAAAACGTACTTTGGTATTCTGAGCAGTCTCGTCGTCAGATGTTTGTGAAGGCCGGGGTGTGGGCGGTTCCGAAATTTGTGGGGAATGAATGGAATTTGATTTGAAACTGAAGACAATAGTTTCCATCTTTGTCAAATATAGATAACAGAAATAGCAAAGACGTTTGCTATGGTCTTATTATGGACATTATTAAATGGATAGAAATGAAGAAACTTACCAGGAACACTAACAATAGCGACGATAGGATAGTAACCCGCCTGGAGAACCATCTGTGCACCATATATCCAATATGGTAATGTTGACCAAGATCAAGAAAAAAAAAGACCCGAGGATAAACTCCTGTCCAGTGTTGCAACTTTCCAGTCTAATGTTCTCAGATTCAGATCAATTAATGGATTATTCCACTCTATTCTCAGATGTTTATCTCTCCTTTTCCTGTCTCTGCAGCTGCTGATCCCTGTGAGCGTTGGAGGTGATGCATCTGCTGTTATAATGGCATAAAACATTGCAAGAAGCCCCTTACTAACAAGAGAGGGATGCCATCCAGTGGCATTATAAGAATCCATGGAGTCCGGCATCAATTACAGTCACTGAACAAACAGATCCAGTTAACACCTTTCAGTATGGTTCCTTCAGTTCACAAAGACAATTGGACTGGATTGATTGTTGGCATCTCTGACTATTGGTCAAATCTCCAATTGCTCTCGTGAAGTTAGTTGTGAGAGAGAATAGTGAATGTTTTCTTATCACAGGCTAGACGTTTCTGCTCCGTTGTCCGTTTGCAATACTGTAACCGCCTGAAGATCCCACTACCACCACCCTCAGAAAACACAAACTACATGTTGTTACCGTGCCGATCTCTCCTCGACTAGAACAGGCACCAGCCAATATATTTACAGCGGATATATTTGCACTCCTAAATTTGCACCTTGCCTAAATTTGATGAGTGGGATATGGAAATCTTTTGCATCTCATTTGAAGAAGTGTGTAAACAATTGCAGTGGCCAGTGGCCATGTGGGTTTGGTTGATCCAAACGAAACTTGTAACTAGAGCTAGTGAGGTATCCGCAACAATATCAGAGGAGGGATCTGGGAGTATGAGGAGGTGAAGAAAGTGCATATGAGCTTGTGCCAGAAGCCTATAGACAACATTTCAGGAATCTTAGGAGTGACCCTGGTCAAACATATGTTGAGTTTGAAAGGGTCAGAGAAAGCAATTTTGATAAATGGATAAGAACTTTAAAAATAGAGAGAATCGATGGTGCACTTAGAGAGGTAGTTATTTTGGAGGAATTGAAAGAGTCATTGCCTGAAGTAGTGCAAACTATTGTGTAAGAGAGTAAAAACAACAAGGTTAGCAGCTGAAGAGGCAGATGATGAAGAATTGTTACATAAAACACATTTTGGCTTCCAGAATCAATTTTAGTTCATGAGGGATAGAGAAACTTCATGTGGAAATGGATATGTAGATCTCAGTGAGGATCAGAAGGATTACTTATTCCAGGGTAAAAAGGAAACCCTTGAAGGGGAGAAAGAAGCACAAAGATTCCGGTGTTTTCGTTGCAATCAATTAGGTAACAGGCAATCACTCTGTTGGTGGGCTAGGGAAAAAAACAGATGTAAGAAAACAGAATAAGCCTGGGAGTTTTAATGGAGCAGTAAAAGAAAGCACAGTAGAGGCTAGAAAGTTGCATCAGAGTGGACAAGTTGATCTGAGGTTGGTCAAGGAGGAAGTACCAGATTTCCTTATAAAATATACCTGCAAAGAGAAAGTGTATTCATATAGGTCAGGAGTAGCAGATAAAGATGATGCACTATTAAGAGACACAGGATCCTCTCAGTCTGTGATGCTGAAAGATGCGAAGGTATGTATTCCTGAAGGACTATTTCCAGAAAAGGTACTGCTAAAGTGAATTCATGTGAGGCAAAAAGCGCACAATTATGTAAAGCGGGGATGGAGTGTCCAGTAAAGTGTGGAGAAATTGTGGTGGGAGTATTGGACAAACTGTCAGCTCCAGGAATACAATTTGTCCTTGCAAAGTATATAACTGATTCATCGGTAGGAGTGCTGCCTGCTCTGGTTGAAAAGCCAGTAGGGTCACAGACAACTGAAGCAATGCAGGAGCCTCTTCCTGGAATCTTTCCTGATTGTTGGGCAACAAGATCCAAATGTCACCAGCTGAAACAGGAGAGATCATAATGTAAAGACGAGGGAGGTGAAGTGGCATCGTCAGAGACGTTGTTTCATCAGATAGTTGAAACAAAACAAGAGTAAATATGTGATTATGGAAATATGTTTAGATCAGCTAAACACATTGAGTTACAGCATTAAAATGAAAATTTAAAGCAATTAGGTCCCATGGAATCCTGGGAAATTTAATCAATTGGATTCAAAATTGTCTTGAAGGTAATGGATTATTTTCCAGACTGGAGGCCTGTGGCCAGTGTGTGCTGAAAGACTCAGTGTTGAGCTTACTGCTTTTCATCATGTATACACACAACTTGGATGTGAATATCAGAGGCATGATGAGCAAGTTTACTGATAACAGCAAAATGTGGTGCAGTGGATAGTGTGGAAGATTATCTCACAGAACAAGAGCACCCATGAAAGCGGGTATAATTAGACATTGCAAATATACCTGGATAGATACATAAATAAGAATGGTTCAGAGGTATATTGGCAAAATGCTGGCAAATGGGACGAGATCAGATTAAGATGTCTGGTCAGCACGGACAATTTGGACAAAAGTGTCTGTTTCCATGGTGTTTGACTCTCTGATTCGATAAGACAGATTAGGAAAAGTTCTAAAGGCCGTTCGCGTGGAAATTATCTTCCCCAAAAGATTGTGGTGCAGCTTTGTTTACATTTATTCAAGGATGTATTAGTAAAGTATTTGTTCATGAAGTGAGTCATGGATAATTGGATTCAGACAGGAAAGTGGGGCTGAGAACACAACCTGATCAGCCAATATCTTAGTGACTGGTGGAGAACGCTCACAGTGTGTAATGACCCACTACTGTTCCTCAGTTCCATGTTTCTGTGTTCCAATCAGCCCCTGAAACCTGCTAGACAAGAGCACTGGGGGGCCACGTACTGCTATCACTTCGTGGACAGAAGCAGAGGAGACTATTCAGTCCCTCAATACTTTCCCACACGGTTTAGGTGATTTGAAAAATGTAATTGGAAAACGCAGACTGAGTATCAAAGAGGGCCTTTAACTCTCTTTATAGAGTTTCCCCATTCTGAAAAATGTGCTCCATTTGTTGTTCACGTTGTCGAACCAGGTTTACTGTGAATACAGCTCGGACACATCACGCAGAGATGGCTCAGAAAATCCTCTGGGCTCCCTGAATATAACATTCAATATCCAAACTTCCAGGAAAATAACACACTGTAACTTTCCAATAATAGAATGTGAGAATGTAGCAACAGAAGCAAGTCTTTCGCTCCCTACCCCACCCCTCAAGATTGCCTTGCCCTTCAGTAAGATCATGGCTGATTTTCTCTCGGTCTCAAGTCCTCTTTCATGCCTAAATATTCATAGCACTCAACTGACTGACAGGTCAAAATCCATCTAAAGTCTCTTTAAATACTTTCGTAGGACAGAGAACATAGGACATTACAACACAGTACAGGCCCTTCGGTCCTCGATGTTGTGCTAATCTTGTATCCTTCTCTAAGATCAGACTCATCGACAGACTTCCATGCATTATCTTTCACGTGCCTATCCAAGCATCTCTTAAATGTCCCTCAGGTAGCTGACTCGACTAACATTGCTGGCAGTGCATTCCACGCACCAAACACTCTCTGTGTAAAGAACCGATATCCCCGAAACCGTCCTCCAATCACCTTAAAATTATGTGCCCTCTTTCCCTCGTAAGAGAGATTTCTGCCTGGGGAAAAGGTATCTGACTATTCACTCTGTCAATGCCTCTCATCATCTTGTACACCTGTATCCAATCACCTCTCATCCTGCTTCACTCCAATGAGAGAGGGCATAACTCCCTCAACCTTTCTTCATAAGACCTGATCTCCAGTCCAGTCAGCATCCTGGCAAGTTCTCTTTGCACCCCATCTAAAGCTTCCTCATCCTTCTTAGAATGAGGTGACCAGAACTGAACACAATATTCCAAGTGTGGTCTAGCCAAGGCGCTATAGAGCTGCAGCATTACCTCACGGCCCTTAAACTCAATCCCTTGCTAATCAAAACTATAGTACTATATGCCTTCTTAACAACCATATCACAAGTTGGGTAGCAAACTTAAGGAATCTATGGACATGGACCCCAAGATCCATCTGTTCCTCCACCCTGCCAACAATCCTGCCATTAACACTGTCTTCTGCACTCACATTCGAGCTTGCAAAGAGAATCACTTCAAATTTTTCCAGGTTGAACTCTATCTGCCACCTTGCAGCCCAGTTCTGCATCCTGTGAATGCCCCAAACCAACCGACAACAGCCCTCCACACTATGTTCCCCTCCACAAACCTTCGTGTCATTGGCAAACTTATGAACCCACCCTTCCGCTTCTTCATCCAAGTCATTTCAAAAAATCACAACAAGCAGCGGTCCCACAACAGATCCCTGCAGTGATCTAGCCCCCTTAACTCTCTGTGTAAGAAAATTCAAGACAATCACGTCCTTCTGTTTGAAGAAACCACTCTCTACTTCTACACCATGACCTATTGATATGAACAAAAGAGGGAACAAAGGGGTTCAGGTAGGAAAGACTGGCTCTGTAATCAAGGCAGGATTAGTTTGAGGATGGCATCAAGGAGCCTGAGCAAAATAGCAAAAATGAGAATCGATTGTGACCTCTCCACTGCTCGGAGTTATTCACAGCACGAGGGAAGGTGATTATTATCGGTGGATATCAATCAAATCAGCCGTGGCGTATCTCTGCAGGAGATTCTCAGGGTATCTCCCTCAGTCCAGGCATCTGCAGTTGGCCAGCGGGGAATCCCTGCAGCGTGGAAGCAGTCCATTCAGAATAGTGAGTTCACAACGATCCGAAGTGAGCATATTCACTGAAGACTACATAATGTTCAGAAAAAAAATCAGCATTCAGATTCGGAAGGCATCTGTGCCCATGTGCGACAAGACACAGACAACATTCAAACGTGTGCTATTAAAGTCTGGGTAACATTCACGTAACACACAAAACACACTTCCCTAGAAAAAGAAAAAGCTCATTCAGTACTTCAATCTGGGATCACAAGAATATGGGGAAGTCATTCAGCCCATCAAAACTACTGGGCAAGTAGAGGGATAGCCCAATCAGTCCTTCCTGCCTATTCCAAGGGAAGACAAGGAGACCGCTCACTCCCATGTATCATTTACATGGGACCAGAAAGAGACTATTTCAAATCTGGAGCCATTTACAAAGCTACAGGAAGTGGTCATTCAGTTTCTTCGGTCACTGACACAGGAAGAGGAAGGTGTCAGAGATGCACCAATATCACAAACAAATGGTGCATTGGCTGCACAGATAGACTGCTCTAATTTGTTCCACATTGCTTCATTACTCATAGCACATATGTATTATTTTAACATGGATTTCTGGCAGTGGAAGTGAAGACAACGTTTTTACCCATTCACTAACGTGTTGTCCATTCCAAGAAGTTAGACCAATGATCTCTATGGAGGTCAGAAGCTGGTGGGAATGCCCAACTGTTTAAGAATGAAGGTTTTACAGTTGCTGACAGTGTAACATTCAGTGCAGTGTCACACAGCAATTGTACAGTAAAGTTCATTCAGAGTCTGTAGTTCGCTGTCAATAGACATGGGGCTCTACATAGGCACGGAAACTACCGGGAAAAAAAGCATCCAATGAGAAGGATGGAATCTTCACGCTATTCAGTTGCTTGGGGCATAAAGAGTGTCCAACTATAACCACCAAGTTTCAACTTCTTATTCTCTCACCTGCTACATATTAAACACAAGTTTCTTCACTTTCTCCTCATGGTAACACCATGCCAGGGTTTAGTCTGGTGAAAACCTTTCGGACTGTATCGCTCACAACATCATTATTTATAAAGCATTTCCAAACTGTGCACAATACCCTAAATAGTCTCTGAACATAACAATACCATTGGGAAAGATACATTTACTACTCTCTTCAATCTCTCGATTATCCAACTTTTAAGACATTCGGTGTATTTCACCCCTACCTACCCATGGACTCTAACTTTCTGTACTCACCTGTATTCAACCATGTCAACGTCTGATGAAAATGCAAATACTCCACTCTCACTGATTCTCAATTGTCGATGTCACAACGCACAACGTCCACAAAATCAAACAGGTCTATCAAAGGTCATTTCCCTTTCCTGAATCTAGATTGACTATAACAAATTATGTAATAATTTTCCGTGTCTAGTTGGTCACATTCCTCACAAAAGGTTCCAATGTTTTTCTCACAGCTGATATCAAGTTAACTACAATTTAGTTTCCTGTTTGACCTTTCCGTCGTGTTTTAAATACTTAGATTTACTATAGTTGCTTTCCAGTCTGCAGGAAGCTTTGAAGAATAATCAGTAATTCTTTCATTCGCTCTACTGCCACCTCCGCACTACTGTGGGATACAGCTCATCTGATGCAGCAACATACCGACCTTCAATCAATGAGATTTTCAAAGACAAATCTTTTATTAATTCTAATTTCCTGCGGTTCCTCATTTTAACCACACACTCTTTCCCTCGTGTTTCGGGAAGTTTGTTTCTGTACCTTCCTCAGGGAGACGGACTCAATATGTTGTTCTCAGCAGACAGGTGACTTCTGTCAACCAGTGAATACATCGGAGGACTGCACTTCTGTGATGATGGATATGTTACTCAATACTGCCTGGAATGTTCCAGAATTAATCCAGTTTAATTCATGGTGAGCATCAGCATAGTCCTAAAACAGGTGTGAGACTAAATGGTACACTGAAGGAGGGGACTGTTAGAAAAGACAATAAGTGTTGTTTTTGCGGATATAAAAACATGGACTCTGCAGGTACCTAGGGAAGTGTATCTTTACTTTTCATTATGGTTAAATTAAATACTAATTCTGGAGTAAAATATAAGATGGTAAATTCTTTTAAAATAAGTTGTCAGCAAAAAAAACTAAGATAACTAAAATGCCTGAGCTGTACAAAAATTGGTACTAAATTGATGAAGTGTACAGGGAATGGAATGTACCAGCAGGATTGATACAAAATGTTCATCTATATCTTGACAAAATAATGTAAATGTCAGCACTAACCGGCAGGAAGGTTGCCAACATGGAGAAGGGGAAGTAGCATGGCTGGAGCGAAGATGGGCAGTTATGTAGCCTGGTAAGAGAGATTGGGTAATTAGGAGACTGGAGAGGTGACCTCCCTCAGCTCAAAGGTATAATTGTAAACTAACCCAAGTCTAATGTGCTTCAATTGCTCTCTGCAATTTGGGTTCTTTCTTGCAATATCGTATAATAAATTGTCTTGTGTCCAGATTTGTTGGTCTCGTCTAAAATTTTATTGACTTTGTTTCTAACAGATTTGGGTGCTCGTCCAGGATCCCAAGCTCCGGTCGCTCAGCAATTTCAGAAAGATCGGAGAAGGTGCACCTTGCTGATTTCGGCGGTCTCTACTTTCCCCCATTGCTGCGGTGGCTCGGGCGAGCAAGATCCGGACTGAGGGACCCTGGAAACAAGACGTGCAGACGCGACGCTGCGGGTTCGGTCGGGTAACTCTTGTGCACAAGACCCAGGTAAGAAAAAGGTCTTAAATAAGTATTATCCGGGAAACCGGGGTAGGCAGCAGGTTTTATTTTGTTGTCAGTCTTTGCCACGAGCGAGGCACACTGAGACACGGCGGGTTGATCGGGTAACTCTTCTAGACTTAAGACCCGCATTCGCGGGCGGCCCGGATTTGCAGCAGTAATTCCTGTTATGGCGTTGTCAGAGGTGCGCTGGGACATGGTGGGTTGGACTGCATTAGGAGGCGGCAGGGATATGCAGCATTACTTGCTGTTTCGCCACGGTGCGAAGGGCACTAAGGGCACTAAGACGTGGTGGTTCGGTCGGGTTACTATTGTGTACATAACACCCGAGTAAAGGTAAATTTCGGGCAACTTAGATTGACAATGTATTTTGCTGTCTGGTATTGCCGCGGGACGGGGCGCGCATTCGGCCAGGTAACTCTTGTGCACAAACCAAGGTATGAAAATTAACGTTTAAATATTACTTTGGTGGTCGGTTCCATACGAGAAGTACGGGAAATTGGAAACTTAAAAAAAAGAGAATAAAGGTCTTTAACTGGCTAGATTAGCCTAATGAGTAAGGTGTCTACCTGATTCGATCACCCAGCCTTAGACCTGTTGTTAAGAGGGGAAATCCCCCACGCGAATGTCAGGACCCTGAAGTGGGTGTAAAAGAAGGTAACACCTTACCTCAGAGGGGTTAATTAAAATTATATAAAGAAATGATATACATCTGAAGACTATATTCCAATGGACAGTCCTTTAGGAAAAATGATAAGAGATTGGAAATACAATCCTTGGATGCGAGGAAAAGATTAAAAAAGTATAAAATTTTGTTGCTTTGAGTGGACTAAGGAAAGAATTAAAGCCCCAAATGTATTTTGGCCTAAATACGGGTCAGACGAGGATTGGTTATGTCAAGATTTAAATATATATATATATTAATGGGAAACATAAGTGCTCCTATAAAGAATCTGACTACGTCGCCTGTTGGATAGGGATCCCACAAAAATTTTATTCTGAAAAATTCAAAAATGGAAGAATGCAAAGATGAAACAAAGAATACCCGCTGGGATCCTTTGTCAAGTTTACCCCCTCCCCCATATAACAATGCTAATGATGGTTTGTCGCTCCCCTCTCCCACAGCACCCCCTCCCGTACAAGAACCTGAAAAAGGTCTGGGGGAAAACCTTCCCTTGAGTCCGATTAGAACGAGATCAGTAGTAAAAAGAAGGGACGAGGGGGACATAGGCGGGGCATCGGCACAAATATATCCCTTTAGAGAAGTACCCGTTGGTAATGGGGAAATTGAGTATATTAATGCACTGCTGACCAGTAGTGAAGTTAGGTCTTTTAAAAGAGAAATGAAAAAGAAAGTTATTGGAACCATGTATGTCCCCCTATAATACTCCAATACTACCAGTTGGGAAACCAGATGGGACTTACAGACTAGTACATGGTCTCAGATCAGTAAACCGACAAGTTCAAACACGCCATCCAGTGGTGTCTAATCCACATACCTTTTTTAGTAAGATACCATGCAACCATTGTTGGTTTAGTGTGATAGGTTTAAAAAATGCATTCTGGGCTTGTTTTCTAACGCAAGAGAGTCGTGATATCTTTCCATTTGAATGGGAAAACCTATACACTGGCAGAAAACAACAATTCTGATGGACGGTACTTCCCCAGGGATTCACAGAATCACCTAATGTATTTGGGCAAGTACTGGAACAAGTCCTGGAACAACATAAAATGCCTCGGGGAACGTCACTGTTGCAATACGTAGACGATCTACTTGTGTCAGGACAAAATAGAAATGATGTAGCTCAGCTACCAATGGGTTGTTAAATTTCCTCGGACAACAGAGGTTAAGAGTAACTAGGAGTAAATTGCAATATGCAGAAAAAGAAGTGAAATACGTAGGACACCTTATTAGCAAAGGAACTAGACGCATTAACCCACAGAATTCAAGGGGTAGAAGAGTTGCCCCTCGCGGAAACCAAACGAGAGTTACGGAAGTTTCTAGGATTAATGGGCTATTGCAGATTATAGATAGAGTCATGCGCTCAGAAAACAAAGGGGCTTTTTATAAATTGACTGAGTCCGAACATGAAAAATTGCACTGGACAGAAGAAGAAAAAAAAAAAAAATACGCTAGTTAAATCGTACTTTAATACAAGCCCCAGTTTTGGCCCTTCCCTCACTAGAGACACTATTTCACCTTTTTGTAACAGTAAATGATGGAGCAGCCTTAGTAGTGGTCACTCAGAAAGGAGGAGGAAATAGACAGCCTCTTGCTTTCCTGTCCAAAGTTTTGGACCCAGTTTCAAGTGGATGGCCTGAATGTATACAGACAGGACCAGTGACTGCCATATTGGAAGAAGAAAGTCTGAAGCTCAATTTTGGAGGAGCACTAGTAGTTAGTACCCCCCATCAAGTCAGAACTGTGTTAAACAAAAAGGCAGGAAGATGGTTAACAAATTCGCGAATTTTAAAAGGCAAAGCCATTCTGATGGAAAAAGATGACCTTGTATTAGTAACAGACACCTGTCTAAACCCAGATACCTTCTTATGGTTCAGCCCTGACGAGATATCTGCTCAACATGGAGCACTATGTAAACCAGGTTCAGTACAACCCAGCAATTAGTCCAGGATGGAATATAGCACAGGTGTCTCCAGTCCACAACCTGAGAAATGAAGGGAGAGTAAAACGTAAGACCTGAGAGGTCTCTGACCGTCGGTTTGGACATTATTCCCAAGCTACGGTACTGCAAGGGCAGGGGGGGAGATACATAAACTGGCAGCTGCCCTTAAGAAATTAGTTAATGATACCTCCGACGAAATGGAAGAAACTCATTCTCAAATATCGGCCATAACCACCGAAATGATTGCCACATGATTAACAGCTTTAAAGAATCGAATGGCTCTAGATTATCTCTTGGCCAAAAAAGGGGAAACCTGTGCACTAATTGGTAAGGAATGTTGCACCTTCATCTCAGACACCACTTCCCTAGTGGAAGATAAGGCAGAAATAGTAAAGGAAAAGAAAAATAATATAAAAGAAATTGAGAATAAACTTCGAAAAGATGAGAGATGGGAATGGAGTGACTGGGGAGTGACCAGTTGGGGAAAATGGTGAGCTAATTTAGGTATTTATGTCTTACTAATAATTGTAGGGCTAATAATTGGATTGAACGTATTAAAGTGGCTAATGTCTAAGTTGATGATGTCCTTGGGAGGTCAACAGTCAATGATGATCATGACAACATTAAACACACAAGAAAGAGAGAGTAATAGATTACTCATAGAGTTTGAAAAGGGCAGACTTAAGAGGGCAGAAATGGCAAGATTGTGAACCTCTACACCTTAGGGTGAAAAGAGGGTAGAAAATAAAAATTGCAAAAACAACGAATGGTAAAATAAAAGAAATGGGGGAGTTGTTAGAAATGAAAAGAATAGTTCTTTTCGCAGATGTAAAAAAAATGAAGAAAAGGGGCGCAGCAGAAAAAAAATCTATTAACTCTACAGGTACTTAGGGAAGTTTATCTTTATTTTCAATAAAAATTATGGATAATCAAATACTAATTCTGGAGTACGATATAAGAAAGTTAACTCTTTGAAAATAAGTTTTCAGCAAAAAAAAACGGAGATAGCTAAAACACCTGAGTTGTACAAAAATGATACAAAATTGATGAAGTGGGTAGAGAATGGAATGTACTAGCAGTATTGATACAAAATGTTAAAACTACCTTGATGTATGGCGACAAAATAATGTGCATGTCAGCACTAACAGAGAGGAAGGTTACCAACATGGGGAAGGGGAAGCAATAAGGGTGGAGCGAAGATGGGCAGTTGTATAGCCGAGTTAGAGAGATTGGGTAATTAGGAGTCTGGAGAGGTGACCTCACTCAGCTCAAAGGTATAATTGTAAACTAACCCAAGTCTAATTTGCTCAATTGCCTTGTGCAGTTGCAGCCCATTCTTGCAAGTCCGTAACAAATTGTCTTGTTTCTAGACTTGCTGGTCTCATCTAAAATTTTATTGAGTTTGTTTCTTACAATGTTACGTAATATTCAAAAAGCTTCGTCATCCCTGACCTCCCGAATGCAGTCTGTGTCCATGTGCAACAAGACTGAGACAACGTTTAAGCCTGTGCTGTTAAACTGTCGGTAATATTCATGAAACAACGCTGCACAATTCCACAGTAAATGGAGAAGTTCACTCAGTACTTCAATCTGGCTTCACCGAAATATGGGAAAGTTATTCAGCACATCAAAACAACTGGAACAAGAAGAGGGACAGCCCATTCAGTCCCTCCTGCCGTTACACAGGAAGACAAGGAGTCTGCTCACTCCCACGCATCAAATACACTGGATCAGAAAGTGACTATTTCACACCTGGAGTCATTTACAAGGATCAGGGAGAGGCCATTCAGCTTCTCAAGTCACCAACACAGGAACAGGAAGGTGTCAGAGATGCTCCAATATAACAAACAAATGGAGCAGGAACTGCGCAGATGGACTGTTCCATGGTATTCCTCTACTCAGCGTTACATTGTCCATAATCCTATCAACAGCAACACACCCTCATTCTGAAACAGTTAGCCATTCCCCACCAGAATTCCAGAGAGAACATAGGTCTGCTCTCTCAGTGACGGAGGATGCCTTTGAGACTGGTTAAAAAATGGCTTTATTCCCACTTCCAGGAAAACATGCTAACATAACATGGAAAAACTATGCATAATAGTGGAGGAATTATTCAACTCTAACCATGCCTAATCCTGAGAAAGCAAGTATAGACACACGGATAAAATACCGTCCATCACTGGAACATTCCAGTCTAATGTTCTCAGAATCTGATCCATTGTTGGAACATTTCAGTACATTGTTCTCAGATTATGATCCATTGTTGGAACATTCCAGCCTAATGTTCTCAGATTCTGATCCATTGTTGGAACATTCCAGTCTGTTGTTCTAAGATTCTCTTCCTCTCCCTCATCCTGTAGCTGGTGAGCACTATCGTCTTGAGGATGATGCTGCTGATGATACTATGGAATAACAGGTTGAACGAAGCCCCTTCCTAATAGAAGAGGGAAACCCTCAAATGACACAGTTCGTATCCATGGAGACTGACATCAATCACAGTAAATGTACAAACAGCTCCAGTTAACCCTTTCACTACAATCCTTACAAGTTTCAATAATACTTGGTCTGGTTGAGATTTTGATATCGCTGACTATTGGGCTAATATCATAATCTCCAATTGTAAAGTTAGAGGTGAGGCAGAGAGATGATGCTTTCTATTCACTAGCTTGATGATCCTACTATGTTTTGGCAGGATTGGAATTGCTGGACTCCCAAGACCGGCTGTGTCTGATAACCAGGCCTGCCGCATCCTTTCGTTTTCATTTATTTATGTTCATCTTTGACATTTATCTTATCATCGTTTAACGGCTTAGGTGGGGTTAGGCATTTTTGAGAGGCTCCTAGAGTGCCATAGACAGTGTAAATACAGTCCATTCCTTGTGGTCCTTGCAGCTGCGGCCTGGTCCTATGGAGTGACGGTCAAGCTGTCACAGAAACAGGATTCTTCGTTTTAGCTTTCCCCACTTATTGTTGGGGTCTCAGCAGGATTGGAAGGCTGGAAATCTATCCCAGCTGCTACACTCTCTCTTTTGATGTTCTTTCCTCCTGGATTCAAGAACTGCATGTGAGACAAGCAGTTTCCTGAATTTACTTTTTGACACGTGTGTGTTTATAGGATGTTACCATATTGGAACAGTTATTGTTTAGTAGTTAAGCAATCTATTATTCTGATTTTTTTGTGTGTTTTGTCGACAGTGATTGAATGAATTGTGTTTTGCTTAATTTGAATATTTTGACCAAGCGAATGGCATCTGAAACACAATACCTCACATTTATCTTTAAAGTAAGAAAATGTTCCAGTCAAGACTATCTTCATCATATATTCTGAGATATGCCTGCTCAGTTCCATAACAAAAAGGACAGATATTCACGTTTTAATTGGCTAACTACATAATGAGCAACATGTTGCAGAAACACAGGATTTAACAGCGGAATGCACCATGCTGGAGGAGTGATAGTTCTATCAGGAACTAAATCGCACAGTTAATCCACCTCACAGATCCAGCTCAAACCGTATAAACCCAGACTAGATATCTGCTCAACATGGAGCACTGTGCAAACCAGGTTCAGTACAACCCAGCAATCAGTCCAGGATGGAATATAGCACAGGTCTCTCCAGTCCACTTGCTAGGTGTCCAACACGTGGAGCAGTACAATACACCCCGATGCATTGATTCAGAAACGCTGACGAAACGGTCTGTCCAGCATGGGGTGATATGCAGCCTACACCAGTGTCTTCCACTATAGACGAGGACAAGACATCTGAACAGTATGATGAGCTGTGCAGTGAATGGATCTGTAAACCTGGAGCAATTACCGTCAAAGCAGCTGTTTTCACCACCCCAGTACATTGCTCAGTTACACTGTGTTAGTTCACTGCCAAGAGTGAGGAAACTTGCAGCGCATGCTTGGAAGTGACAGGATGTGTAGCTCCCATCCATTTACAACCCCATATGTCCATTGTGCCCTGACAAGGGGGTGCTGTGGCTGTGAACATCACTGTCAGAGAGAGATGGCGAGGAAATCAGTTTAAATATCAAAAACAAAATATTTTTGGGTAAAAAAAGAGAAAGAGAGATTGAAATACAATTTCAAGGAAGATCACAGTTTTCAGAATGCTGAAATGAAGATATTTTGACAGCATTGAGCAACGTGAGCCAGGAATGAGGGGGGAATGGGATATTTTGTGTGAGTTCGGATGATGGAGAGTTTTGGGTAAGCATTTCTTCTTCAGCTTTGTAACTGGGAGTGGGGTCAGCAGATACTTCAACTCATTGGGAAGAAACTAGCAATAATTTATCTCAGTGCCATTTTCATTGAGTGTGACTGAGGGTTCATCTGTCCGAGGCCGAGTTCATTTCCTGGTGTTACCTAATTGAATTCACATCATTAACTACCCGCCCCACCCGTTGGTATCCATCTCATTCAATGCAAGCCTAATTCTCCCACCCTTCATGGTTGGAGGTAAACACCATCGCTTGGATGCCCCATGGATATTCGGTGATCCTTGGCACTGGTACCATCTTTAAAAGGCCAATTGGCAAACGGTTGAGCTTTCTCAGTTTGGAGCTGCCCTGCGCAGTGGTGTGAGCTCACCACCCAGCTCAGTGCAGGATCTGCGGTCTGAAGAAATCTCCAACAATACAGGACAGGCATCAATAACCTTCTCCATTCTGCCAGGATAAGGGTCACCGTCTTCTTTCTGCTCCCGCACACTCATTGAAATCTGTTATAGTATCTACCCCCAAACAAGGCTCATACTTCACCACTCGAACTGCTGCATGCAACACCTTCTCTCTCTCTCTCTTTCTCTCTCTCTCTCTCCACTTTACTCCCACACTATAAACACTGTATATCTGTTATAGCACCTTCCCATCAAGGCTCATGATCCACCACTCTCACTGCTGCACGCAGTACCTTTCCTCTTTCGCTCTCTCTCCCGCCTTTCCAATACCCTCACACGGTGATAGAATATTCTTGAGAACGTCGATTATGGGATGTTCCAGAAAAAGTTCCAAGTAATTTCCGTTTTCAGGAAAATGTCAATGCATCAGTTTATAACATATAAGGGGAAGGAGTACAGATTGTATGTTTTTCACATCATATCCAATTAAAATCCATCATGAGACCAATCAACCCATCAAATGTGCTCTAGCATATAATAAGATTGCGGTTTATGTGATGGTTTTCTCATCTCCATGTTTCCGGAACTTTCACTGATACATTTTCCTGTGTTCCTGTCACTGATCAGACGACATTCAGGCAATTTTACCCCGGTTATCTTCAAGCGCCTGTTCGAGGGCATTTCCCACTGGGACCGACACTCCAAACATTATATTCCATCGGTTGTATACTTTTATGTCATACTCAGCTCATTTTACAGAGACTGACCAAAATCTACACTTCTTTTATGGTTATCGGTAACCAATAACAATTAGTATTCTGGTTATTTCACTTGTACCATCTTATACTATTCAGCCAAAGACAGCTTCCAAACACTTGTCTCGTTATAAAATACAATTTCTCGCCAAGAACATTTTCATCCACAACCGTTATCTTGACCGTTAACTGAATTGTACCTTTTTTCTTTGTTATGAACGTTTCTATTGTCCTTTCTCTGTGGCAGTTTCGGTCTGTAACAGTTACACAGTCTCCCACATATTTGGTTGGATGGCTGGTTTGTGATGCAAAGGGAGGACACCAGCGCAGGTTCAATTCCCCACACTGACAGAGATTATCACTAAGAGGACGCTCTCTCAACTTTACCCCAACACCTTAGGTATGCTGACCCTCAGGTTAAACCACCACAAGTGGTTTCTCATGACAGAGCAGCCCCATGGTCCTTTGGAATTCTATTCTATTACTTTTGCATTTATTTTATTTACCTACATTACAATTTATTTTGCATTATGTCCCTGAGTATTTTGGATCATGTCATTTTGTACCACTTTCAGCATTTTCCCCACACTGCACGTTCCTGCGCAATAATCCCTGACTCCATTGTTATCTATGAACCTTTTGTCTGTGCCTCAGAAATATTCAATATCTCTGCCTCCAATGCTCTGCGGGAAGAGATTTCCAAAGTCTCACAACACTGAGAAAATAATAAATAACTTCACCTGGGGTGTGAGGTTGTTATTTTGTCTCCTTACCTGAGAAAGGATACAATTACATTGGAAGCAGTTCAGAGATGTTTCGTTTCACGTATTCCAGTAATGAAGGGATTATATTATGGAGGCTTTAATAGATTATTCTGAGAATGAGAGGTGATCCTATTGAAATATGCAAGACCTTGAGGAGCATGGATCAGGTAGATAACCACTGGGTGTTTGTCTAGTCCAAACTTGTCATTGTTATAGGACCTCTGCAGTGTGGAAGCAGCACATTTTGTCCATTGAGTTCACACTGGCCCACCGAACGGCATCCCACCCAGACCCATCCCCTACCCTAACCAAGTAATCCTGCATTTTCCATGACTAAACTACCTAACCTACACATTCCTAAGCACTATGGGCAATTGCGTATGGCCAATTAACTCTAACCTGCACATCTTTGGAATGTGGGAGGAAACTGGATCACGAGGAGGAAACACACACAGATGCGGGGAGAATTGAAGGTTGCAATTGAACCCAGCTCCTTGGTGATATGAGGCAGCAGTGCTAACTACAGATCTACCATGCTGCTCCGTTACTTCTATTCGTTATTTGTGGCTGACGAAAGAAATCGGCCTGACTTGTTCCTATCCTGAACCTGACCCAGTCTGAGACCTTTATCATCGGCCACATCTCTAACCTGGTTATATTTAAATTTGTTTCAAACAGTGGAGGAGCGTTACTAGAAAAGGTAACAGTCGCACCCTCCAACCACAGTCAGAACCGGAGTGAGGAGAATTCACAAAGTGGGCACTTATTGAAGTGGGAATTCTCTTTCCCAGAAGTTTGTGATGGCTGAATCTTTATATTATATCGAGGCTGGATTCGTCTGATTTTCCATAGACAGGTGAATCAGGGATAATGGTGCATTGAGAGAAAAGTGCAGCTGAGAGCACAGTGAGATGAACCATAACCTACTTTACTGGTGGAGTAGTGTCAAAGGGCAGAATGGCCCACTCATCTCCCTCAGCCTTGTGTTCTGATTTTCCATTCAGCTTTTCGGACCTGCTAAACAGGAGCAGATCGAGGTCACTCCGATGGTTAGGTCTTGTTTCGAAAATGTACTTGTAGAATCCAGGCTGGCTCAACTCCACTTTCCTGCTAGCTCCTCGTATTTCTCAACTCGTTTGTATGTCCGAAACCAACCCACCCCCTCTATAAATACATTCAGTGACTCACTTTCGGCAAGTGTCTGAGCTCTGGAATTCCAGACGTTCACTATCATCTGAAAGATGGCATTTCTTTACATCTCAGTTTGAAATCGATATCCCTTATTCTGTATCAATGTCCCGGGATCAGACACTCTGCCCAGGTGTGGAACCACATTCTCAACAAATACCTTGTCAAGCCCCCTCTGTACCTTGTCCATTTCAGTAACTTCACGCTCATCCATTTCAAGCACAATGAGTAATTGCCTCACCATTTTCGATGTACTCAATAATTGAACCCTTTCATCCCAGAATCCCGCTTAATGTACCAATCAGCTCCTTTCTGCATCAGCATGATGACTTTATGTTTCATGCACAGGAACACTTCAATCCCTTTGTACTGTTCCTGAGTAGGGACTACTCTTCATTAAATAACTGCCTGCCTTTTTTATTGTCAGTGTCATCCTCAAACTCGGATGTGTATTGCACTCAGCATCCTCCCTCAGGCTCTCACTATAGATGAAAATAACTGAAGCCATTGGACTGATATTGGTGCTACTCCAGTAGATATGTCTTTATCATAAAGATTGATGAATCCTGACTCCAATTTCTGTGTGATCACCATCCATCACCCCATGCTAATACATTATCCATCATACTATGAATTTCTGTCTGGTGGAAGAACCTTTACTTTGTGATACCTTGTGGAAAATCTCTGGAAACCGTCATGTCTACCAGTTCCCCTTTATCAAGTCCGCTTGTTACATTCTCATGGGACCTCCAGAAAAAAAAATTGCATGATTTTACAAGCCAGAACATAGTTTCCCTTCAACAAAACCATGCTGACTCTGCTTGGAGCTTTTCTAAATGCCCTGCAATTCCTTCCTTAATCACAGACTGTCGCAGATTCCCAGCAATAATAGTTAGGCTAAATGCTGCTTTCTGTCTCGCTACATCCTTGACAACAGGCGCCAGATTGGAGCTTCACGAGTTTCGCTGGAACACTTCAGTAATCCAGAGAGTGATGGAATATTTCACACAGTGACACCAGTCACTCTGTAACCACTTCTTTTAAAGTCAATTATGAATTACTGCTGACCTGCCTATCCTTAGTCTTATTTGTTGTTAAAAACCTTGTACCTTTTGTAAGAGACAGTTCGAGAATCCTCCTATTCCCATTTTCTTGATGATTTTGAAATACTTACAGTGCCTTCCCTGCGAGGATTGATGTCAAATACTGGTGTAAATTAGCTGCCTGTTCCCTGTGGCCACTTCCCCAGTCACACCGTCCTAATGACCGCAATATACTTTCCTAACTTTCTTTCCACCAAAAGTCACAAACTCTTCTTCAACTTTTTTATATACACACAGAAAACTTGTGATGCTTTTTTAAATATTTCTTGCCAATTTATTTACATCGCGTCTTTTTATCCGTTTTCCAACTATTTCCTGCATTTTCCATCGCTTTCTAGATTCATACAGTCATATTGCACACAGACATTTCATCAAATCTGTCCGTGCTGACCAGGTTATTCAAACTAAACTAGTCCCATCTGATTGCATTTGGTCCACATGTCTCTAAATGCTTCACATTCATATGTTTGTCCAAATTTATTTTAAATGTTGTCACTGTACTTGCATCTAACAGCTCATCTGGCAGCTCATTCCATACACACACCACCACTGCGTGAAAAAGTTGACAATCCATTTAAAGCTATCACACTCACTCCTGTAATTGCATTCCAAACAGCAGGAGTAATATCTGATAGAGAGGGCAACATGATTACAAAGTAAACAGATCAGATCGAAACTCTGCAGTCCTGCCACATCCAGTCAGAAATGGGGTTGAACCAAGGAACAAATGACGAGAGAAAAGGACTCCACGAATATTATTTGAAAACAACGTTCACTGGGATTAGGGAATCGCTGATTCGGTCAGCATTTATTGCCCAGAGGACTGTGAAGAGTCAATGGCATTGTTGTGTGTCTGGAGTAACATGTGGGCCAGAGCAGGTATGGATGGCAGCTTCCTTCCCTAACGGACATCAGTGAACCAAATCGATTTCTCCCACAATCAGTAATTGATAAATGATCATCATTAAACTCTTAATCCCAAACATTTATTTCATTGGAGTTCGATCATGTATGTAACAGGATTCGAACTCAAGTACACCAGAACATTCCTGGGGTTGTTATACTAACACATCTGCAGCAACACCACACGGCTATTGCTTTGCCATTCCCCGAAAAAAATGGAACTTTCCTGCACATCAGTGTAAAAGCCAAGGATGCAGTTATTTACCATCCTCAGCCAGAAGTGTTGCTTGGATGATCCCCACAGAATCGCAGATGCCAGACTTCAAACAATTCGATTCGCTGCACGTAACATGAAGAAACAGCTGAACACAGTAGATGCGACAAAGGGAATGGGCCCTGACCCCGTTCCTGCAACAAAACTGAAAACTTCTGCTGCACAACAAGCCGTGTCTCTGTGGAAGCTGTTTCATTCCAGCTCCAACTCTGACATCTCCCTGACAATGTGGAAAATTGCACAAAAGTGCCCCGTCCCCAAAGAGAAGAATAATTACAATCTGACCAATTACCTCCCCACAGTGTCATCACGATAATCAAATTGGTAAGAATTTCTTTGACAGAGCTGTCGACCAGCACAGACATAACGTGCACAGTGCTGTGTCCGATCGGCCCCCATGTGGAGACGGTGTTGCTGTGGAAATGTCAACGGATTACTAATCTAGACCAGAATAATTTTCTGGCAGCTGTTGGAAGTTAGAAACAATTAATAAAATATCAAGATCTAAAATCTGGTGCCAGTAATATTGACCTTGAAGCGCATGTCCATTGTCAATGTAAATTTCCTTCCCCAATATGCATTCAGGAAGTGAATCTCCCGTGCTTTCCTGGTCGACCCAAAAAGTGACTCCAGACACGCAGACATGTGCTAAACTCTTCAATGGTCTCTGAAGCGGCCATGCAAGCCCGTTATATCAAACTTCCCCGAGGTTTTAATAGCTAAAAATGAGATAACACCCGGCACCAGCCTCTATATTGGAAAAGGAATTAGGAAGCACAGTCCTGTAGACACTGCAGAGACCTCCTTCCTTACATCTGCGAGCTTATGACAATATTAACAGAGCTTTCCCACAGACTGCACAGAAACATCGCGAAATGAGTAGGCCTTTCAACACATTGAGCCTTCCCCACTCTAAGTTTTGGCCAAACATCTCTTCAATTAACCTTTCCCTAACACTATATACTATATATCCTTTGAAGTGATCATATATCAGAAAGATATGAAGTAGGAACTTTGGTCCGTCAATTTTGCTCTCCCATTAAATATAACAATGGCTGATCCTGAATCTCCACACCAACCTCCTGCTGCAATTTCACCCCTTTAGTGTCTAAATATCCTTATTTACATTCAGTGCCTTAGTTTCCGCAGTCTTATGTGGGACAGAATTCCCCAGGTTTATCAGTCTGTGTGTGCAGACATTTATTGTCATCTCAATGCAGAGTGGCTTGCCTGTACCGAATACTCTGACCCTTGTTTTAGACGTCCCAGCCAGTGGAATTATCATCCCTGCTGACAATCTGTTTCACCCTGTCAGAGTTTTATGTATTTCACTGAGATCTCCACCATTTTTCTAAACTCCATGGAATATAGGCTCAGTCGCCTCAAACCTTGCTCCCACAACAAGCCTGTCATCCCAGAGATCAGTCTGGTCATTCTTCACTGCACCCCCTCAATGGCAGGTTTGCCCTTTATTAGATAAGGAGACGAATACTGCACACATATTGCACAATGTTCGAGATGGTGGCTCAACAAGGCCCTGAGTAGCTGCCTAAGACACACCTGGGCTCAAATCCCCCATAAATTAAGGTCAGCACACCATTTATCTTTCTACCTGCTTTCTGTTGTAGCAGTATTGCTTTCTGTGACTGGTGTACAAGGAGATCGAGATCCTTTTCAATGATAGAGCTCCCCACTTTGTGGGTCTATGCATACTGGTCAGTGTGCCAATATCAATCCAGTATTGACGTCTGGCTTCAGAACTCACTGCCCTGCATGGATATTGGAGTTTGGTGAAGAATTCAATAAAAGTATAAACATAAGTATCTTCATGCAGCAACGTCTTTACATTAATTGCTTTTAAAATGCTAGCCTATTCGTCTATTTTTCCAACCAAATTTCTCAATTTTATGTATATTCACATTGTTCTTCATCTGCCACGTATTTTACCATTTCGTCCACTTGTCGCAATCACTTGAAATTTTTTTATATCCTCCTCACACGCTCACAATCTCAGTTTGGTACCGTCAGCAGATTTGGAAAGATTACATTTAATACCTATGAAAAAATGTTTGATCCGTTTTCTGAATTGGAAGGGCCCAAACCTCAATTCCTGGATTATCCCACTAGTCATTGCTTTCTACTGCAAAATACATGGAACGGTTTATTCTGATGCACTTTTTCCTGTAAGCTCTCCTATTCTCAACCCGTGCCAGTATATTAGATCTCGCTGCTACACACTGTTATGGGCCAGGACAGACCCCTCAAATCATTTCAAGGAAGTAGCACAGACCCAACGTTTGCTCGCTAACTTAAGCAAGTGTAAGGCGAATATTCCAGGAGTGATGTAGCTGATCAAATCACTTAGTTTTTAACAAAACAGAATGTATTTGCAAGATTACTGAGTGAGAGGCAAACAGAAGAGGATACAACACAGAATAACCTAACCTATCCGAAAACCCATCAGTTTATCCCAACTTCATGATGGTGTTCCAAGTACTTGATATAATCCCCATAAACGCCCCGTGGCAAAACCGAAAGGAAAAAAAAATCAAACCCAGTTTCTTACAGGAGAGATGTCAGAGAGAGGGAGGAACAACGTGAACCTGCTTTCCTGGGTCAGGTAGCTTCACAACTGTCTGCCTGCTTTAAGTAAAAAGCCAGACTGCGGAAATCAGATCAAACAAACCAAAGCAGAGGAGCGAAACTGGGATAACTGGCCACTCGCCTGTAATAAGAACAGAAGAACAGAAGTACTAGGAGCAGGAGTAGGCCGTTTGGTCCTCTGCCATTCAATAAGATCATAACTGATCTACTCGTGGTCTCTGATCTACTTCCCGTGCTCTCACCGTATCCCTTATTTACTTTATTGTTCAAAAAGTATCTAGCTCAGTTTTAAAAAGTTTCCTGAAGTAGTATCAATTACTTAAATGGGCAGGGAATTCCAGAGATTACAAACCTCTAGATGAAGATGTTCCTCCTCAATTCAATCCTAAATCTATTCCCTCTAATATTGAGGCCATTCCCTCTTGTCCTAGCTTCACCTGCCAGTGGAAAAATCCTCTCTACTTCTATCTTTTATACTCACTGCATAATTTTATAGGTTTCTACGAGGTCATCCCCTCATTCTTCTAAATTCCAATGAATATAGTTCCAGTCTACAAAGTAACACTACATAAGCCAACCCCGTCACCTCTGGAATCACCCGAATAAACCACCTCTGCACCCCGTCCAATGCCTGTATACTCTTCCTGAAGTAAGGAGACCAAAACTGCATGCACTGTTCCGGGTATGGCCTCACCAGCACCCCGTACAGCTGCAAAATAACCTCCCTGCTTATAACGTCAATCCCTTTAGCAATGAAAGGCAACATTCCATTTGCTTTCCTCAGTAATTGCTGTACCTGCAGACCAACCTTCTGTGATTCATGCACATGGACACGCAGGTCCCACTGTACACCAGCATGCTGCAATGTTTTGCCATTCAAGTAATAATCCTTTTTGCAGGCACTCCCAACAAAATGGTATCACATTTATCAACATTGTATTCCATCTGCCAGACCTTTACCCACTCACTCAAAGTATCTATGTTCATCCACGAGGTCTCACAGTCCTCTGCATGCTTTGCTATGAAACGCATCTTCGTGTTATCTGAAAACCTTGACACACAACACGTTTTCCCCAACTCCAAACCATCTGTATCACTTGAGAATAATTGTGGCCCCAACAGCGATCCCTAAGGCACACCACTAGGTATTGATTGCCAGCCAGAATGTCACTCTCTTACATCACAATTTGCTTCCTGTTAGTCCAGCAATCCTCTATGTTGATAATTTACCCGTAATGTCATGCACCTTTTTCTTATGCAGCACCTTCTTGTGTGGCAACTTGTTGAATACCTTTTGGAAATCTAGGTACACCATAGCCACTGGGGCCTCGTTGTCCACATTGCTCGTATTGTCTCAATAGATTTCCAAACGACTTGTTAAACATGACCTGTTCTTCATGAACCCATGCTGCGTCTGCACAATGGGACGATTTCTATTGAAGTGCTTTGCTATTTCTTCCTTGATAATACACTCAAGCAGTTTCCCCACTACACAGGAAAAGCTAACTGGTCTATAATTCCCCATACTTTGTTTACCTCATTTTTTAAACAGTGGCGTCACATTTGCTGTTTTCCAATCTGCTGGGAAAACCCTGGAGTTCAGCAAATTTTATCAAATTGCCACAATTGTATTTACTATTTCTCCTGCTATCTCTTCTAGAACTCTGGAATGCATTTCATCACGGCCAGGATACTTGCCTACCCTCAGCTCCGTTAGCTTGTGCAACACTCTCTCTTCCATAATAATGATTGTTTCCAAGGTCCTCACCTACCTCCGTCTCTTTGGCAATTACGAGCAATTACCATGATGACAGCTACAAAACACCTGTTCAATGTCTCGGCCATTTCGTCATATCTTGTGACTAAATGACCATTCCCATCCTCTGAACGACCAACATTTATATGAGTCATTTTAAAAAATATATATATATTTATGGTATATATCATCATCTATCTATCTTTATATTCTGTACTTGTTTTTTTCTTCTTCTCGTGTTCTATCATACTTTTGTTTACAGTTCATTTTGTGGCTTTCTGTTGACCTTTAATGCTTTCCCCAATCTTTTAGGTTTCTGCTGTTCTTGGCCTAGTCGCATTCCTCTTCTTTCAATTCGATAGCGTCCCTTATTTCGTTAGACACAATTGACAGATTACCCATTTTCTTAGAATCTTTCCTTGTCACTGGAATATACTTTTTCCACGGAAATTAAAATTTTCCTTTGAAAAGTCTCCACTGCTTGTCAACTCTCCCATCATGAAGTATTTGTTTTGAGGCAAGTTCAGCCAACTCCTCCCTCATTCTATTGTAGTCTCCCTTGCTGAAGCACAGCAATGTGTTATTGGATTTTATCTTCACACTCTCCATTTGCATTCTAAATTCAACCATACTGTGATCATTCCTTCAGTATGATGTGAGTAATTATTCCTGTCTCATTGTACATGACCAGACCTACGATACCTTGCTCCTCATTATGCGTGCTTTTATTTTAGACTTGAAAGCATTCCCAAGTAGTCAAACCCAGACTTTGTGGATCCGCTGCTATTAAGACATCCATGTAAAATAAAACAAGAACGGAATAAACTTGTTAAAGGAGTAGCATTGTCACAACACGAGAGTTGGGACTTCATCAAAAATGTTTCTGATAATCCACATCAGTGCATGCATTGCTGCGCCATAATGTATTTCCCAATCATGTTCTCAAATATGATTGGCCTTTAATAAATGGGCAATGGCTTTATCTATGTTCATTACTTTACATTAATGTAATTTTTTAAGTTCCCTGAAAATGCGTCCTTTCTAATAGACTCTTGTATTGTTCTGATTGCTTTTTTGGTGCTAAGCAGACTGCCTCCATCAGAAATACTGGGGTTACATTTGCTGCTGTCAAATCTGGGAATCCAGTTCCAGAATCATCAAGCATTTGGAAGAGGTTCAACAGAGTATTCATTGTTACCTTGGCTACCTCCCTTAGTAATCATCGAGAAGATTAACAGGTCATGGGTATTTATCACATTTCAGTCAAAATAATTTCCCAAAAACCTGTTTATGTACAGATTTGATTGTATTTACTTTTTCTCAGTCGCCTGAGAAGTGCTTGGATTTTACTTTTTGAAATGTTTTCTTTTGTGAAGGCAAAACAAAAGTAGTTGCTTCATAGTCCTGCCATTTTCCTATTCTCTGGTTTCACCCTGTAAGGAAGATACAATGATACTCTCTACATTTCACCTTGGTATACTGTACGTTGAGAATTTTTTACATTTCACTCTTCTTAATGTAAGCTTCATAAACCCATCATTTCCTGCCTTAGGCTGCTCTGTGATTGATCTTCCACAGTCATACAATCACAGAATCAATCTCTATACACTCAGAAATACTGTACAATCTACATTAGTCCCACTTTCATACATCAGGCTCATAGATGTGAGTGTTCTGAAACTTCAAGTGCTTGTCCACGTAGCTTTTAACGGCTGTGCGATGACCCAGAACAACTGCCCTCTCAAGAAATGCATTCCAGACGCCAACATCCTCTGGGTGAAAAATCATCGTGAAATCCTTTCTAAACCTCAAACCCTTCACTTTAAAAGTGTGCTAATTTGTTCTCGACCCTCTGACTTAAAGGGACCGCTGCTGTCTATCTACCCTGATCATGCCCTTCGTAATGTTACTCTTCTAAATCACGTTCCCCTCAGTCTTCTCTGCTCCAAAGTAACCAACCCGAGCTATCCAGCCTCCCTCCATAGCGGATATGCTCCATTCCAGGGAACATCCTGTTGAATCTCCTCTGCGCCATTTTCCGTGCAATCACATCTTTCCTGTAATGTGGAACCCTGAACTGCACACAGTATTCCATTTTGGCCTAACCAAATTGCTACATAGCTCTTGTAATCTATGCCTCGATTAGTAAACGCAATGCCTGCTGTCACCAATTACTTCTTAACTAATCTATTACCCAGTCCCGTCACATTCAGGGATGTGTGGAGAAGCACCTCTGAACTTGCGAGTCTGCTGCTATTTATTGAGTCTTCCTCGTCTGTTTCCTTCCTTCAAAGTGCATCACCTCATATTTATCAGGGTTACATTCCATCTGCCATTGATCTGCCCATCTGACCATTCTATCTGTATCGTCCTGTAACGCAAGACTTTCCTCCTCACTGCCAACCACCCGAATAATCTTTGTGTCAGACACAAACCTAATTATTACATTCACCCATGCCCCTTCAGTTAACATCTATATCATTTATGATACAACAAATAATAAGGGTCACAGGACTGACAAACAAACAGTCTTCGACAACCACCTATTTTCTGCAATACTTTCTCGAACACTGATCTGATACTCCTGGTCTGTAGTTCCTTGGTCAATCTCTACAGCTCTTCCCATAAAGGGTGTTCTCCAGTCCTAGGCATCTTACCTGTGACCAGATTTTATTTAAGTATTTTCATCAGCGTCTTTCGCCCCTTGTCTCCAAAACGAAGCCTGAGATGTAATTGAGCTGGAACTAGGGACGTGTCTAATTTTATAACAACCAAAACAATCAATCCCTGTACACATCTTACATCAATCTGCTCAAGCACTTCTCAGCACATCTTTTCGACTTCTGTCTCTGCATCTTCCTTCTCCCAAGTAAAACAGACATGAAGCTCTCATATATCATTCTATCAATGTTCACCAGCTTCACAAACAGATTCCCGCCTTGATCTCGTCGGCATAAAACCTTGCTATCTGAGGGATTAATCTGGAGAATGTCCATTCACTATATGGGATCAATATATTTTGTTTAGATCAATACATCAAAATTGTATACAATGCTCCAGGTTCAGTCCAGGAGAAATTGAGGACTGCAGATGCTGGAGATCAGAGCTGAAAAATGTGTTGCCGGTAAAGCGCAGCAGGTCAGGCAGCATGCAAAGAGCAGGAGAATCGATGTTTCGGGCATAAGCATTCCTGAAGAAGGGCTTATGTCCGAAAAGCCGATTCTCCTGCTCCTTGGATTCTGCCTGACCTGCTGCGCTTTTCCAGCAACACGTTTTTCAACTCCAGGTACAGTCTCACCACCACTCTGTGTAACTAGTGCAGAATGTTTTTACTGCTTATCTGAACAAATTACTGCAGAAGCTGGAATCTGAACTGAAACTAACACATGCTAGACGCCACAGTGAGTCAGACAGCATCCGGAAAGAGAGAGCATGTTAACGCTTTGCGTCTAGTTGACCCTTCATCGTCTGTATTCGGATTGCCTTTAAATGAAGGCAAACTTAACTTTTACCTTCCCTGTTTGTATATGTTCCTCCCAACACCCTTTGCTTTAATGTTTTCTGCTAAGTTACTGTGTGTGCTGATTAAAAATCCTCCTGAATATCTGACTATATCACAACCATTGCTTCTCTATGGTTAGGTCTACAAGATATATCTTCAAACAAAACGTTTCTAAATTATAACTTCCCTTTCATAAATGCAGAATAATTCTCTTGAAGTTTGCTTTTCCTTTCTCAGTGTCCAATATCCCATCTGTTATGATAGATTGCAAAAGATTATTTCCTGCAGACGACAAGTAAACTGGTCTGTAGTTTTCCACTTTCCTTCTTCTTCCCTTATTAAATCGTTGGAATGCATTTATATCCTTTCAAACTGAATACGGATAAATACAGTCATCTACAATACAATCCATCTATGTATTGCTGCTTTCTCTGAAATTGCAGTATGAAGTACATCTGGTTTGTCAGATTTATCAATCCTCAATCCAGGTATGTTGTCATATACTACCACGTCACTAGTATGAATGATTTTAGTGTTTAGTTACAAACGTCCTATGGTATTTCGGGGATATTTTCTGAATCTTCGTCCGTGAAGGCAGACATAATGTAACAGTTTCGCCTCCCTGTCAATATTCTATTCTCTACAATAAATCATCCTGTCCACACATTCACTGTGCCACATTTGGCCTTGTTTTCATTTTCCTTTCAAATATGGACATACACTTTTCGCCAGTATTTACCAAGAACCAAAAAAAAAAATCCAGCACAGGAACAGACCCTTCTGGCCCTCCAAGCCTGCACAGACCCAGATGCTATATCTAAACTTGTCACCTATTTTCGAAGGATCTGTATCCCTCTGCTCCCTACCCATTAATGTATCTGTCTACATATGTATTAAATGTCGCTATCTTGACCACGTCTACCACCTCACCTGGCATTGCGTTTCAGGCATCTGGCAGTCTTTGTGTAAAGAACTTTCTGAACATATCTCCCATAAACCTTTTCCCTATCATCTTGACTTCCTGACCACTAGAAAGTGAGTACCCCTCTCTGGGAATAAGCGTCTTGCTATCCACCATGTCTATACCTCTCATGATTTTGTAGAACTCAATCAGGTCCCCCGAACTTCCGTCAGTCTAATGAAAAAAATCCTAATCGACCAAAACTCTCTGCATAGACAGTCCCCTCCGATAACATCCTGGTGAATCTCATCTGCACCCTCTCCAAAGCATCCACATCCTTTTGGTATAGTGGCGATCAGAACTGTATGAACTATTTGAAATGTTGTCGAACCAAAGCCATAGACAACTGTAACATGACCTGTCATCTCTTGTACAAAATATACTCCAACAGAATCCTTCCTGTGGATGACAAGTTAACCGGTCTGTACTTCGCCACTTTCTCTTTTCTGCCCTTCTTAAAATGATGGAATGCAGGAAGCAGGGTATGCTGTATGCCTTCTTGACCACTCTATCGACCTGACCATCGAAGGAACAATGGATCTGAACATCCAGATCTCTGTACATCAATGTTTCCCAGGGCTTTTTTTTTCCCATTTGCCATATAGTTCATTCTTGAATTGGATTTTTCAAAATGCATCATCTCACATTTGTCCAGATTGAACCCTATTTGCCATTTCTCTGCACAACTCTCCAATCTATCTATTTTCTGCTGCATTCTCTGACAGTCCCCTTTACTTTCTGCTACTCCACCAATTGTAGTTCCATCTGCAAACTTATTAATTAGATCACCTTTACCTTCCTGTAGTACATTTACGTATATCATAAACAATAGCGGTCCCAGCACTAAACCCTGTGAAACACCACCCAGAACAGTCCTTCATTTTGAGAAACTCCCTCCCACTGCTACTCTCTGTCTGCTGCTGCCCAGCCTGTTCTCCATCCATTTAGCTCTCAGACACTGGACCCCTTGCAGCTACACCTGTTCCATCAGCTTACCTCATCAAAAACCTTACCGAGGTCCATTATATAACATCTACAGACTTTTCCTAACTATCAATTTTGACTTCCGCAAATAAATGTATTGTGTTTGCGAAGATGTGACCTCCCCGGAACAAAGCCAGGGAAGGTCTTGTTTGGAATCTGTCTGTGTTGTACTCTGGAATCAGACGGGTATTTGTTCCAAGGCAGAACTTTATAAAATGCCACATTGACTGACTGTCTACAAAGTGCATGTTCTTTTTAAAAAAAACAAAATTGAATGCAATTGCAAATACAAATCTGCAAATTCAAATTCACTCCACAGATTTATGCGTGTATGCATGTGAGAAATGCGGAGTGTGTGCACACGGGAGTGGGGGAAGAGTGAGAGAGAGAGAGAGAGCGCGTGAATGTGTGTGTGTGTATATGAGAGAGAAAGAGCGTGTGCATGTGTGTGTTTATGTGCATGCAAGGGTGTCAGGTGTGTGCGTCCTCGTTAAGACACAGACAGATTTGGCAGATCCCTTTCCCCAAACAGACTAACGCTCTGGTTTCAGAGCTTCCACACGCTGCAGCCTCTGCTCCATTTGTTGTTCATGTTACAGACGCAGAGACTGTGACTACAGTCCCCATGCTCCATCCAGAGTTGTGTCTCAAAATCCTCAGGTCTCCCTGAATGTCTGGGGCAGCTCACAGCTCACCCTCCAGCAAACCATCCCCAATACCTCCACTAAATTTTGAACAACAGGAGTCAATCAGAAGATTTTCATAGAGTCCCACAGATGTACAGCATGGAAACAGACGTTTCGGTCCAACCCGTCCTTGCCGACCCGATAGCCCAACCCAATCTAGTCCCATCTACTCGCGCCAAGCCCATATCCCTCCTGACCCTTCCTATTCACATACCGATCCAAATGCCTCTTAAATGTTGCAATTGTACCAGCCTCCATCACTTCCTCTGGAAGCTCATTCCATACACGTACGATACTATGTGAAAAAGTTGTCCCTTAGGTCTCTTTCCCCTTTCACGCTAAACCTATGACCTCTATTTCTGGACTCCCCGACCCCAGGGAAAATACTTTGTCTATTTACTCTATCCATGCCACTCATATTTTGCAAACCTCTATAAGGTCACGCCTCAGCCTCCGACGCAAGTTCAATGCCTGCCCCTTTACAATAATACTCGAGTGGATTCCTCGTGCTACTGTCCACACGATCAGCTGAGAGGGACAAACACAGGTGTTCAGTGGACAGGCACAGACTAAGTTTCAAAGACTTGAGTCAAAACTGCTGAATCCCTCCTGTCCAACATGGATCATTAAACTGTCAGCTTTTTTCCTTTCTTCCATGTGTCTGGGAGTAGTGCAAGAGCACTGAAGGATTACATATATAACATGGAACATGAGACACACGGGGAAGTGAACAACAGCCCCCACACACCATTTTATTGTTTCTGAGTTTCACAATGTCAGCACTCGATACATTACGGAGCCAAATCTCAAAGCCAGGGAAAGATACGGAAGGACAGAAAAATTCACATTACAGATAGAAACAGATAATTAAGATAGAAATAGACCACATTGGTGAAATATGGGGGAAAAAACAGGGCAGTGTGACAAACTGGGGCGCACTGCAGAGTATGCCAATGTATTGCTTAGAAAATGAACTATCTGCCCAGCATGGTGAGCTGTGCAGACTGTACCATTGCATTGCTTAGTAAGCTGAACTATCTACCCAGCATGGGGAGCTGTGCAGACTGTACCATTGCATTGCTCAGTAAGCTGAACTATCTACCCAGCATGGCGAGCCGTGCAGACCGTTCCAGTGTATTGCTCAGTAAGGTGGACTATCTGCCCAGCATGGGGAGCTGTGCAGGCCGTGCCAGTATATTGCTCAGTAAGCTGGACTATCTGCACAACATGGGGAGCCGTGAAGACCGTGCCAGTGTATTGCTCAGTAAGCTGGACTATCTGCACAACATGGGGAGCTGTGTAGACTATGCCAGTGTATTTCAGCTCAGTATTGGCCGGGGATGGGATGTAGTCAGAGGGACGAAATGTAATCTGTAACCAGAACTGAACAGAACATAGCGACCTTAA
The DNA here is from genome assembly GCF_020745735.1 of Hemiscyllium ocellatum. Classification (NCBI taxonomy): domain Eukaryota; kingdom Metazoa; phylum Chordata; class Chondrichthyes; order Orectolobiformes; family Hemiscylliidae; genus Hemiscyllium; species Hemiscyllium ocellatum. The sequence continues at coordinate 45,812 of NW_026867815.1, forward strand.
TACTTCCAATATTTAAGCAGCAAGGGCAGTGATAAAATGAATCATGTTTCACAGTTGAAACGAGACAGGTCAACATAGAGACCCATGAGTAACACTGCCAGAAGCAAGGAGGGAGAGAGTGAATTAACAAGTTCATTGCTGCAGTTAGTAGTGGTTTGTGAAGTGAACATCTCGATTTAGAGTCTCAGCAGAAACAATAACAGCGACAATGATAGTAGAGTCAATGAAAGGACAGTGTTACGGTCAATCATGATTTATAAAATTAATGACTGAACATTGAGACTTACCAGGGGCACCAAGGAAAGCCAGGATTGGATAATAAAAATATTGTATAATGTAAAGTGCATATTCGATCCGCCACCATAATGTGCTTCGATTATAATATGTAGAAAGATTCCAAACAATCCAATATAAACTCCTGTCCATTCTTGAGACATTCCAGCCTAATGTTCTCAGATTCTGGCCAACTGTTGGAACATTCCAGTCTAATGTTCTCAGATTCTGATTCATTGTTGGAACATTCCAGACACTTGTGCTCAGATTCTGATCGCTCCGCACTGCATCTCTTGAGCTGCTGATCCCTTTTAATGCAGTCGGTGGTGCTCCCACTCATACTGTGGAATAGCACATTCAACGGAACCCATTTATCATTAAAAGATGGAACCCCTCCACTGGGATAATTACGATCCATGGAGACTGGCATTAATCGCAGTCACTAAACATACAGGCTCCGTTAACCCCTTCCTTATGTAACTTTTCCTATCCCAATAAACGGGGACATTTACTCAGTCTGGGCGGAATAGATGGGCGTGGCTTAGGGATGGACCATAAATCTTTCAATCTTCTTATTCTTTCTTCTGTATATGTGGGAGTAGTGCAAGAACATTGCAGGACTGCTTATATTACATACTGTTTATCAAGGAAGATAGAGATAAATAAACACTCCGGCTGCATAAGGTGACCAGTGGGCACACTTCCATAGACAATAAACCAGTGTCCACAATTTATTGCCCATTGGCTTCGTACAATGCTGCTCCTTGTGATATCATTCAGAGCATTGAAACTGCTGCTCAGGAAAAGGAAAAGGTAATTCTGTCCCCATGTGTCTGTTACAGAGAGACAGGAGGAGACCATTCAGCCTCATGACCCTGTTACAGATGGACCATGGGAGGCCATAAAGCCTCTTGGGTCTGTTGCAGAGGGATAGGAGGAGACCATTCACCTTTTCGAATCTGTTGCAAATGGACAGGAGGAGGTCATTCAGCCTATTGAGCCTGTTACAGAGGGACAGGAGGAAGCCACTCAGCCCATTGAGCCTGTTACAGAGGGACAGTACGAGGCCATTCAGCCTTTCAGGTCTGTTGCAGAGGGACAGGAGGATGCCATTCAACCTATTGAGTCTGTTCTAGAAGGACAGGAGGAGGCTATTCTGCTTCTTGAGCCTGTTATTCTGTAACTACCAGTTTTAAATTACTTATGGATTAGAACAGTCCTGACATAAATGGTAAAGTTCTAAATTGAATCAGGCCAACTTTGAACGTTTTGTATTGGCAATTTCAAAAGCTGCTTGAGAGAATCTCGTGGCAGGGAAGTGGGAGACCTTCACAACTGAGATTACAGGGTTCTAGGTAGAGTATGTTCCGGTTCATGAGCAATGCAAGGCTGGTCGGGAATGCTGGATGGCGAGCGGAATTGAGGTTCTGTTCAAGAAAAAGACGGAAGCATATCATTGGTACAGACAATAGGGATCGAGTGAATCCATCGAGGAGTACCAGGGCTCCAGGCTAATACTCAAGAGGGAAATGAGGAGGGTAAACTGGGGGCAGAAGATATCTTTCGAAAATAAGGTAAGGGACAATCCAAAGAGATTCTACCAATACGTTGAGGTCAAAAGAGTAACTAGGGAGAGGACAGGTTCCTTTAAAGATCAGAAAAGTGACCTATGTGTGGAACTACAGGAGATTGGTGAGATACTACAAAAATATTTTGCATCAGTATTTACTGTGGAGTGCGATATGGAAGGTAGAGAAATTGGGGAAATGAATGGTGATATCTTTAAAAGTGTCCATATTACAGAATATGAAGAGCTGGACATCTTAAAATGCATTAAGGTACATAACACCCTCTGACCTTTTATGTGACTCTTGGATAGGCACTTGGAAGTTAGTACAATGAAGGGTACATATGTTAATCTGTTCTTAGAGTAGGAGAAACTGCCGGCACAACATCAACAGCTCAGGGGCCTGTCCTGAGCTGCACTGATCTGTGTTCTATGACCTGATCAGGTGTAATCCAGAATCTTATGGAAAGCTAAGGAAGCCATTGTTTGATATCTGGCTGAGATACTTTTATCATAGAGAGCCACAGGTAAGGTTGTACCATTGTTTAAGAACAGTTGGTAAGGAAAAGTGAGGAAACTATAGACCGGTGAGCCTGATGTCATTAGTGGGTAAGTTGTTGGAGGGGTTTCTGAGGGACAGGATTTACTTGTGTTTGGAAAGGTAAATTCTGATTAGCAAAAGTCAACATGACTTTGCATGTGGGAAATTTTGTCTCACTAATTTATTTAGTTTATTGAAGAAGTGAAGAATAAGATTGATGAAGGCACAAAAATATAACTGTGGAATAGAATATGGACTTTAATAAGGCACTCAAAAAGGTTCCAAGTGTTAAACTGTTAAGCATGGTTAGATCGCATGGAATACAGGGAGAGTTGTAGTTAATTCGCTCAAAGGTAAGAGATGAAGGTAATGCTGGTGCGACATATTTTATTTGGACTGGAGGCCTGTGACCAGCAGTGTACCACAAGGATATAATGGATTTAGTCATTTATGTAAATGATTTGGATGTGAATACTAGTAAGAATGGTTAGTAAGTTTACAGGTAACACCAAAATTGGTGAGGTAGTGGACAGTAACGATGGTTAACTCAGCGTAAAATGCGACCCTGATAAGATGTGCCAAAGGGCCTAGGAGTGGCTGATGGAGTTAACGTCAGACAAACGGATGGTGTAACATTTTTGTGAGCCAAATTGGATCAGCACTTGTAGGCAGGATCCTGGGAAGTGTTTCCAAACACAGAAAGCTAAATAGAAACTATAGAAACCCTGAAGTGTGGAAATAGGCCATTCAGCCCATCGAATCCACACTGACCCTCCAGATAACATGCTGACCAACACACACATACGTTACCCCAGTAACTCTACATTTCCCTTAGAAAATCCACCTAAGCTGCATTTCCCTGGATACTTTGGGACAGTTTAGTGAGGCCACTGAACCTATCCTGTGCATTTTTAGACTTTTTGAGAAAAACCAAGCACTCGAAGGAAACCCACACAAACACGCGGGGAAAAAGCAAACACCACACAAAGAATGGAATCGAACCTAGCTCATTGGTGTTCTAAAGCACTATGGCTAGCCACTTTGCTACCAAACGATCATCAGAGAGAGCGGCTTATTTCTCCCACTTTCTCTGGATCTGTCACATCTGTTCAGATGATGTTGAATTCCAGCGTGGTGCCTTTGTCAAGCCCTCCTTAACCTTCACCCCAGGATTCACATTCTAATGGACAGGTTCTTAAACTGTGACTGACACATTGCCTGCATAGCTGCCCTCACCCCTTCTGCTCCTATCCAGATCAAGTGTTCCATTAATACTGCAGCATGCCAGATAATTGCTGATTTAAAATAATACAAAAAGCTGCATACACTGGAGATCGGTAACCAATACTATTCTGATGATGACTCCCCAGATTTGAAACATTGACTCTGCTCTCTTCTGACAAAGGATTGCGAGAAAGTGACAACTGCAAACGCAGTGAATTCTAAAATGAATTCCTGATGAAGGGTTTATGACTGAAACATAGTCTTTCTGCTCCTTGGATTCTGCCTGACCTGCTGTGCTCTTCGGGGGCCACACTTCTCGACTTTCTTCCTTCAGATGCAACCAGACCTGTTGAGGTTTTCCTGCAACTTCTTATGTATCTAATTTCCTGTTTATAACTTAAACAAAGATTTCCCTGCAGCATTGTCTTCCAGGCACATCTTCCACCAATGTTTGTTTCTTCTTCTTTGTTCTAAGCCGCAGTCAAACTGTTTCTGTATAAACTGAGCATCGTAGTAAGATGAATGGTAGATTCAGCGAGATTTGTCTCGATGCCTTTCTCGATGTTACAAAATCTCGCTGCATTTTTATCGAAAAACGCATGGATAAGAAAGGCTGAGATGGATATGGGCCAAGTACAGGGATACGGAGTCAATGTGGACTGACATTTTGGTCGGAATGGACCAGCACTGGCTGAAGGGCCTTTCTCCGTGCAGTAGGATTTTAGGAATGTGAATGGAAGTAGTTTGGGATATAGACAGAGAAGGTGGGGGTGGCGGTGGTTTAGAAACAATGTCATTGAAAGATATGTTCACAGGTTTCAGAATTCTGAATGTAGACATGTCGATAGCATCTGACAACATAAGCCAACATTACCAGGAATGACGGGTGAATGGAATATTGTGTGAGTTCAGATGATGGAGAGTTTTGGATTAGGATTTGTTCTGCAGCTTTGTACCTGGGAGTGGGGTCAGCAGAGTCTTTGACTCTGGGCTGAATATAACACTAATTTCTCTCAGTGTCATTTTCATTGAGTGACAGAGCGATTGTCTGGATGAGACGGAGCTAGTTTCCTGGTGCTATCTTATCAAACTCACCTCACTCACTACCCGCCCCACCGCATGGTGTCCCTGTCACTCAATGCCAGCCTGATTCTCCCACTCAGCACTGTTGGAGGTATTCACCATCGCCGGAAATCCCTGGATATTCCGTGATCCCTGGCACTGATGCCAAAAATAAACGCCAGTGGGCAAATAATTGAACTTTCTCAGTTCGGAGATGCCCTGCCCAGTTGAGGCTGAGCATGGCAGATAAGACAATAGATAATAGACAATAGACAATAGGTGCAGGAGCAGGCCTTTCGGCCCTTCGAGCTTGCACCAACATTGATTATGATTATACCTGATCATCCACAATCGGTATCCTGTTCCTGCCTAATCCCCGTAACCCTTGATTCCACCATCTTTAAGAGCTTTATCCATCCATAAGGGGCAATTACAACACGGGTTTGTCGACAAGGGAATTGATGTCCTGGTGGATGGGGTAGTAGAGAGGGCGACTATTCCAGCAGACCCACCAAGCATGGTCTGAGCTCAACCACACAGCTCAGTGCAGTATCTGTGGTCTGAAGAAATGTCCATCAATACAGGACAAGCATCAATAACCTTCCCGGCTCTGTCAGGATAAGGGTCATTGTACTCTCTCTGCTCCCTCACATTCAATGTATATCTGTTATCGCACCTACCTCAGAACAAGACTCATGCTCCAACATTCTCACTGCTGTAGGCAGCACCTACCCCTCCTCTCCTTAGCCTTTGTGATACCCCCACTCATTTATAACATGCTCTGGAGAGTGCTGATTATGGAATGTTCCAGATAACGTTCCAAAAAATTCCCGGTTTCAGGAGAATGGCAGTGCCCCAGTGTGGAAAACATGAGGGGAAGGAACAGTATGTTTCTTAAAAATTAAAATTACATACACACGAAATTTAAATCCATCATGAGGCCATTCCGTCCTTCAAATGTTTCGGGAGTGATCTAACTGTCTCCTGAGCTCCATGTTATAGGAACTTTCAGTCATGCTGTCCCCGGCGTCCTGTCACTGACCAGACGACATTCAGGCATTTTATCCTAGGTTTCTTCAAGCATGTGTTCCTTAGGCATTTCCCATGGGGACAGACTCTCCGACCAATATGTCCCATCAGCTTTCTACTTTCATGCAATAGTAAGCATCCTTCAAACAGACCAAGCAGAAATATACTGTTATTTAATAGTTGTCGATATCTAAACACAATTATTATTCTGGTTATTTTGCTTGTGTCACCTTATTGCATTCAGCTCAAGATAGCATCTAAACACTTGTTTCCACAATTTCCAGCAGAGTACATTTTTATCCTCAGCTGGTAGCTTGACCATTACGTGAATTGTACCTTTTTCCTTGTTATGCAAGTTTCTCTTGCCCTTTGTCTGTGAGTGTTTCTGTCTGAAACAGTTACACAGGCTCCCACTCAGTTGGCTGGACGGCTGGTTTGTGATGTAGAGGGAGGCCAATAGTGCAGGTTCAATTTCCCACACTGACAGAGGTCACTATGGAGGGGACGTTCTCTCAACCTCCAGGCCTCAACTCCACTCTCCTGCTAACCCTGCATATCCCTCAACTCGATGATATGTCAAAATCCAATCCAGCCCATCTATAAAAACGTTCAGTGGCCCAGCCTTCACAACTCTCTGGGTTAGTTAAATTCAGACTTCACGACCTTCTGAAAGAAAACATCTCTTTGTATCTCATTTTCAAATCGATATTCCTTATTCTGTCTTTGAGTTCGAGTCTCTGCCCAGGTGTGGAAACATATTCTCAGCATCTACCTTGTGAAGCCCCCTCTGTATCCTTTATATTTCAGTAATATCACGCTCATTCATTTCAAGCACAATGAATAATCGCCTCACCATTTTAGATGTATTCAATAATTCAACCCTTCCATCCAGGAACCTGCGTACTGTATCAATCTAGTTACTTGCTGCAACAACACGCTGACTTTATGTTTCATATGCAGGAATACTCCAACTACTTTTTACTGCTCCTTTGTTGGGAGTCTTCTTCATTAACTAACAGCCTGCCTTTTGGTTCGCAGTGTCATCCTCAAACTCGGATGTATATTGCATTCAGCTCCCGCCGTCAGGCTGTCAGAATAGACTATTAATAACTGATGCCATCGGACTGTTATTTGTGATACTCCAGTAGATATGTCTTTATCATAACGATCCATTAATCCTGACTCTCCGATTTTTATGTGTTAACCACGCGTCATCCCATGCTAATACATTGTCCATAACACTATGAGCTTCTGTCTTGTGTAAGAACCTTTATTTCGTGATACGTTGTGGAAGATCTCCGGAAAGCCACATGCCTACCAGTTCCCCTTCATGAAGTCCGCATGTTACATTTTCAGAGATCTCAGAATAACTTTGCAGACAAAATATAGTTTCCCATTCACAAAACCATGCTTTTCTAAATACCCTTCAACTCTTTCCTTAATCACAGACTCTCGCAGATTCCCAGTAATAATGGTTAGGCTAAATGTTTCCTGTCTTCTGTCTCATTCCTTTCTTGAAGACAGGTGCCATATTGGAGGTTCTCCAGTTTCGCTGGAATACTCCTGAAATCTAGAGAGTTATGGAATCTTTCACACAGTACCACCAGTCACTCTGTAAACACTTTAAAAAAAAACAACTATGAATTACTGCTGACTGGTCTACCCTTACTCTTATCTGTTTGTCAAAAAACCTTGTTCCTTTTGTTAGAGACAGTCCAGAAACTTGCCTCCTATTACCTTTTTGTTTATATCATTGACATGCTTACAGTGCCTTCCCCTATGAGGAACACTGCAAAGTACTGGTGTAATTTATGCCTGTTCACTGTAGCCAGTTCCCCAGTCACATCCTCCAAATGACATCAATATACTTTCCAGACTGCATTTCGACCTAAGGTCACACACTCATTTTGAACTATTTTTTATATACGCAGAAAATTTTGTGATGCTTGTTTTTACATTTCTTGCCAATTTACTTACATCATTTCTTTCGTTCCCCTTTCCTCGCTTTCTAAATTCATAGTCACATCACGCGCAAACAGACCCATTGGTCCAACTTGTCCATGGTTAACTAAACTAGTCCCATCTGCTTTCACGTGCCACATATGCATCTAAACGTTTCCCATTTATATATTTGACTATAATATGTTTAGGCACGCTGAATTTCTCCAGCAATTTCTGGTTTTGAACAGGTTTAAAGACGTGTGTCAAAGCCGCCCAAACGCCCTGTCCAACATGAAGCGCATACACTGAGAAGTGAACAATAACGCAAGATGTAGAAATTCATTGGTTCTGAAACGAAGTAAGACTGGCATCATTGCCGCTACAGAGAGCTTAATGAAGACCATGAAGAGAAACAGAGGGAAACACATTCAATTTAAACACCGAAGGTGGCATGACTGAAAGGGAAAAGATTCAGATGAATGTTAGAATTAGAATCGCTATAGTGTGGCAACAGGCCCGTTGGCCCAACAAGTTAACACCGATTCTCCGAAGACCCATGGCCATATCTTACATTTATCCCTGACTAATGGACATAACTGAACACTATCGGCAATTTAACTAGGCCAATGCACCTAAGTTGCACATCTTTGGACAGTGGGTGGAAACCAAAGCACTTGGAACAAACCCACGCAGACATGGGAAGAATGTGCAAGCTCCACATAGACAATCCCTGGAAGATGGAATTGAATCTGGGCCCGTAGTGTTGTGAGGCAGCAGTGCTAACCACGGACCCACGGTGCTGCCTGGTGGGGCAAGTTTTGGGGTTTTGAGAATCATGACAAGTCAGAGGTGTGACACCATGGAACAACGCTCATAAGAATGAGAATACTTAAACGGAAGTGTTACGATATCAGTAATCAGAGTAGGTCATGGGCTGATGTGTGAATGAGTCTCGGTGTGAACTGGGGGACAGATAACAGAATTGCAATGCAGAAATTGCAACTCAAAACTGAGAATTTATGTGGTACTGTCGATCACAGCTGGACAGAAGGCGAATTGTATTGAATTACAATCTGCAACATTTTGTCCAGGATAATCCCTCAGTCTGTCATTCCCATGAAGCTGATCGATGTTTCAGAGTCGAGTTGGTGAATGTACCAGTGGCAGAACCATATGTACCTAAAATGATGACAATCCATTTAAAGCTACTGCACTTGACCACTGTACTTTCATTCCAAACAGCAGGACTGATATCTGAGAGAGAGGGCGAAATGAATACAAAACAAACAGATCAGATAGAAGCTCTTCAGTTCTGCCACAGACAGTCAGAAATGGAGTTGAACTATGAAACAACTGACAATAAAAGATGATTCTACAAATATTATTTAAAAACAAGATTCTTTAATGGGATTACAGCGTCACTGGTTTCGTCATCATTTATTGGCCAGATATTAGTTAAGAGTCAAAGACTTTGCTGTAGGTCTGTGGTTACATGTGTCCAGAGCAGGTATGGATGGTAATTCCCTTCCAAAAAAGGCATCAGTGAACCAGATGTGTTTCTCCCACAATCAGAAATTGATTCATGATCATCATTACACACTTAATTCCAAACATTTGTTGGATTTGAATTCCACCATCCACTGTAACAGGATTCGATCTCAGGTCACTAGAACATTACTGGAGTTGTTTGACTAACATCTCAGCAGTTTTTCCTGTGGCTATTGCTCTATCATTCCTCGAAAGAGTGGAACCTTGCTTCACATCAGTGTAAAAGACAAGGATGCAGTGTTTACACCATCCTCAGCCAGAAGTGTTGCTTGAATAATGCCCACAGAATCACAGATGCCAGTCTTCAACCAATTCGATTTGCCACACGTGACATGAACAAACAGCTGAATGCAGTCAATACGACAAAGGCAATTGGCCCTGACACCATTCCTGCAACAGAACAGAAGACTTGTGCGGCACGCCAAGCCGTGTCACTGGGCACAGTGTTTCATTCCAGCTCCAACTCTAACATCTCCCTGGTAATGTGGAAGATTACTCAACTATGTCCCGTCCCCTAAGTGGGGAATAATTACAATCTGACCAATTACCACCCCGTCAGTCCTATCAAGACAGTAAAATTGGTTAGAAGTCTTCCTGACAGAGCTGTCAAGCAGTACAGAAATAATCAGCTCAGTGTAGTTTCCCATAGCTCCCCATGTGGAGATGGTGCTGTTGTGGAAATGCCACTGGGCTACTAATCCAGACAAGATAAAAGCTTTGGCAGCTGTAGAAGTTAGAAACAATTAATAAAATATCGAGATGTAAAATCTGGTGCCAGTAATACTGACCCTGAAGCCCATGTCAATTGTCAACATAAATTTGCTTCTCCAGTGTACTTTTAGGAAATGAATCTCCCGTGATTTCCTGGTCTGGCCTAAACGTGATTCCAGATATACAGATATGTGGTAAACTTTTCAATGGTTTCCGAAACTGCCAAGCTAGGCCGTTGTATCAAACTGCTCCAAGGTCTTAATTGATAAACCTGGACAGAACCCCCGGAACCAGCCTCTGTATTGGAAAAGAGAACGGGATTCACAGTCCTGTCGACCCTGCAGGGACTTCTTCCCTAAAATCTGAGAGTTTGTAACAACATTTACAGAGCTTTCCCACAGACTGCACAGAAACATCAGGAAAGGAGTAGGTCATATTACACATTGAACCTTCCCCACTCTAGTTTTGGCCAAACATCTCTTCAATTCACTTTTCCCAAATACTGCATTATCTATATCCGTTGAACTGATTAACTATCGGGAATAAAAAATGAAGTAGGAACTTCGGTCCATCAACTTTGTTCTCCCTTTCAATATAATGATGGCTTACCATGTATCCCCATCCCAAACTCTTGCTTCAACTTCATCCCTTTAGTGTCTAGATATCCTTATTTATATTCAGTGCCTTTGCTTCCACAGCCTTATGAGGCAGAGAATTCTCCAGGTTAACCAGTCTCTGAGTGCAGACATTTCTTCTCATCTCAATGCAGAGTGACCTGTTTGCATCTAATACTGTGGGCCCCTTGTTTGAGACATTCTAGCCAGGAGAATTATCATCCCTGCTGACAACCTGTCTCGCCATGACAGAGTTTTATATATGACACGAGATCTCCACTTATTTTCATAAACCCCATGGAATACAGGCCCAGTCGCCCCAAACTCTGCTCCCACAACAAGCCTGTCATCCCAGAGATCAGTCTGATTATCCTTCGCTGCTTTCCCTCAATGTCAGGTTTATCCTTTATTAGGTAAGGAGACCAAACGTGCACACAATACTGCACAACTTTCGAGATGGGAACTCACCAAGTCCCTGTACATCTACAGTAAGACACCCTTACTTCTGGATACCAGTCCCCTGGAAATGAAGGTCAGCATACTAATTATCTTCCTGTCTGCTTTCTGTTGCTGCTCTCTGTGACTGGTGTACAAAGAGATCGAGATCCTTTTCAATGACACAGCTCCCCACTTGGTGTCTCTATGTACACTGGGCATGTGCCAATCTCAATTCCAGTACTGACTTCTGGTTTCAGGATTCACTGCCCTGCATTGACCTCAGAGTTTAGTGAAGAAATCAACAAATGTATACACAGAAGAACCTTCATAGAGCAATAGGTTTACATCAGTTCTTTTTGAAATGTTAGCCGTTATTCTATATTTCCAAACAATGTGCTTAATGTCACGTCTATCCACATTGTTCTTCACCTGACAGGCATTTCCCCATTCCCTCCAATTGTCTCAATCATCTTTGAACTTCTTTATATCCTGACCACTTGCACACAATCTCAATTTGGGGCCATCAGCAGATTTGCAAGGATTACATTGAATACCCTTGAACAAATGTTTGATATGCTTTCTGAATTGTTCGGTTGCAAACACAAATTTCTGGATTATCATACTAGTCATTGCTTTCCACTCCAAAATATATAGAACTGTTTTTGCTGATTCACGTTTTCCTTTCAACTCTCCCATTCTCAACCCATGTCAGTAAATTAGATCTAGCTGTAACACACTGTTATGGGCCAGGACAGACCTCCTCAAATCATTTCAAGGAAGTAGCGCAGACCCAACATTTGCTCATTCATTTAAGCAGGTGTAAGTTGGATTTTCCAGGAGTGACGCAGCTGAATGAAACACATACAGAAGAGGATAGCAGACAGAATAACTTAACTATCTGAAAAACCAACAAATTATCCCAATTTAATGATGTTGTTCCAAGAACTTGAACCAATCCGCATAAACACACCATGGCAAAAATGAAAGGAAAAATAAACCCCAGGTTCTTACAGGAGAGATGTCAGAGTGAGGGCGAATCAGAATGGGTCTGCTTCTTTGAGTCTGGTAGCTTCACGACTGTTGCCTGCTTTCAGCAAACAGCAAGACTGTGAAAAATCAAGCCAAACAAACCAAAGCAGAGGGTCTGCGCTGTTATTCTGCGCTGGGAGAACTGGCTACTTCCCTTTCCTCAGAACAAGAGAACAGAAGGACTAGGATCAAGAGTAGGCTGGCTGGCTATTCGAACCTGCTCTGTCATTTAATAAGATTATGGCTGATCTATTCGTACACTCAGATCCACTTACCCGCGCTCGCACCGTATCCTTTATTTACTTCATTCTTCAAAATGCCTTAGCTTTAAAAGCATCAACTACCGCACTGAGCAGGCAATTCCATAGAATTAGAACATTCTGGATGAAGAAGTTCGTTCTCAATTCAATTTTAAATGTACTTCCTTCACCTGCCAGTGGAAACATCCTCCCTACTTGTATGTTATTCATTCCCTTCATTATTCTGTATGTTTCGATAAGATCCGAACCCCATCCTTCTGAATTTCAATGATTATCATCCCAGTATACCCAGTCTCTCCTCATAAACCAACTCTCTCAACTCCGGGTTCAAACCAATGAAACTCCTCTTGACCCCATCCAGTGCCAGTACATTCTTTCTAAAGTAAGGCAGCTTAATCTTCACACAATACTCCAGGTGTCGCCTCACCATGACCCTGTAGAGCTGCAAAATATCTTACCTGCTTTTAAATCCAATTCCTTCAGCAATGAAGGACAACATACCATTTGCCTTCCTCAGTACTTGCTGTATCTTGTGTGTTTCATGAACATGGATACTCAGGTCCCTCTACAGAGCAGCATACTTCAACGTTTTACAGTTCAAGTAATAATCCTTTTTACTGGTACTCCTAACAAATAGATGAATTCACATTTACTTACATTGTATTACATCTGCCAGACGTTTGCCTACTCACTCAGAGTATCTGTGTTCCCCTAAAAAGTTTCACTGATCTTTGCACATTTCACTCTGCCACTCATCTTCGTGTCATCTACAAACTTTGACAAACTCAGAATGCTCCCAACACCACATCATCTCTACAAATTGTGAATAATTGCAGCCCCAACACTGATCCCTGGAGCACGCCACTAGTCATTGATTTCCAGATATGAATAGCAATCATTTAAGCACACACTTTGCTTCCTGTTAGTCAACCAATCTTCTATCCATACGAATATTTTACTCATAACGCCTTTATCATATGCAGCAACCTATTGTATGGCACGTGTCGAACATCTTTTGGAAACCTAGATACATCACATCCACTGAAGCCTCATTGCCTTCCTTGCTCATAATGTCTTCATAAATTTCCAAAAGACTTGTTAAGCATGACTTGCCCTTCAGGAAACCATGCTTTGTCTGCGCAATGGGCCGATTTCTATGAAAATGTCTTGCTATTTCTCCCTTGAGCATACACTCAAGCATCGTTCCGACTGTACAGATTAAACTAACTGGTCTGTAGTCCCCCATCTTTTATCTACTAGCCTTTTTAAACGGTGGCGTCTCATTTGCTGTTTTACAATCAGCTGGAACTGCCCCAAAGTTCAGCAAATATTTAAAACATTCCCACAATTGAACTTGACATTACCTCCGCTATCTTTTTAGTACCCTGGAATGCATTTCATTAGGGTTTTGTCTGCCTTTAGATCCATTACCTTACCCAACACTACCTCCACCGTAATAATGATTGTAAACATGTCCTAGCCTACCCTCATCTCTTTGTCAATTACTGGCATGTTATTAGTGTCCTCCATTAGGATGATTGATACAAAATACCTGCTCAATGCCTCAGCCATTTCATCCTATCCTATAACTAAATTCTCCATCTCATCCTCCAAAGGCCCAACATTTACGTTAGCCACTCATTTTCATTTTATATATTTAGGGAATCATCTGCAAACTCTTTTCATACTCTAGTTTATTTTTTCTTGTGTTCTATCGTACTTTTCTTTATAGCTCTTTTCGTGGCTTTCTGTTGAGTATTAATGATTTTCCAATCTTCTAGGTTCCTGCTTTTCTTGGACATTTTGCATGCCTTCTTTTTCAACTTGGTAGCCTCGCTTATTGCTTAGACACCCGATGCAAATTACCCCTTTTCTTATAGTCTTTCCTTTCACTGAATATACTTTTTCTAAGGACTTTGAAAAATTCCTTTGAAATCCTCCACTTCTCGTCAACTCTCACCATAAAGTATTTGTTACTAGTCAACTTTAGCCTAGCCCTCCCTCATTCTGTTGTAGTCTCCCTCGTTTAAGCACAGAACCCTAGTATTTAATTTTATCTTCACACTCTCCACCTGCATTTTAAATTTAGCAATACTGTGATCATTCCTTCCAAGTTGATTTCTAACTATGAGGTCATTCATTTTTCCTGTCTCATTACACAGGGCCAGATCTAGCATAGCTTGCCCCTTCTTGTGCGTGCTTTTATTTTAGAGCAGTCAAACCCAGACATTTCGGATTCACTGTCTTTAAGACACCTTTGAAAAAAAAACAAGGACAGCATGACCTTGTTAAAGGTGTAGCATTTTCACAACATTAGACTTGGGACTTGATCAAAAAGTTTCTGAAAATCGCAATTCACTGCATCTATTGCTTCGCCATAATTTATTTCCCATGCGGTTTCTCAAGTATGATTCACCTTTAATAATTTGGCATTGACCTGATCCATGTTCATTACTTTCAAATTAATTTAATTCTTAAAGTTCCCTGGCAAAGCATTCATTCTAATAGACTGTTGTATTGTCCTGATTGCTTCTTTGGTGCTAAGCAGACTGTAATTCCCTGCTTTCTCCCTGCCTCCTTTAGAAATATTGGGGTTATATTTGCTGTTCTCAAATCTGTCAAAATCATCAGGAATTTGGAAGACAGCAAGCAAAGTATCCATTATTCCCATGGCCACCTCCTTTAGGAATCAGAGATAAAGATTATCAGGCCGTGGGGATTTATCAGATTTCAGTCCAAATATTTTCTCCAAAACTGTTTATTTACTGATTTGATTGTATTTCCTGTTTTTTTCTCAGTAGACGAAGAATTGCTTGGAAGTTTTTAATTTATTTCTTTCATGAAGGCAGAACTGAAGTAGTTACTTCATAGTCTGCCATTTTCCTGTTCTCCATTCATTAGATTTGGACTGTAAGGACGCTACAATTATCTTCTCCAACATTTCATCTTAATATTTTGCATTTTGAGAAGCTTTTACGTTTCACGATTGTTTAATGCACTCTTCCGAAACCTATTACTTCCTGTCTTAAGCTGTTCAATGATTGACCTTCCACAGCCATACAATCACAGAAGCATAGCTTGTGTAGCATCAAAATTACGGAATTATGTATATTATTCCAACTTTACTGCAACAGTCCCATAGCCATGAATGGTTTGACATTTCAAGTGCTCGTCCAGATACTTTTTAATGGCTGTGAGATTACCCGTGATAGCTCCCCACCACCCCCCACCCCCACCCCTCAGGAAGTGCAATCCGGACCACATCACCCTCTGGGTGAAGAACAATCCATGAATCCTCTCTCAACCTTAAAGCCTTCCTTTCAAACGTGTGCTCCCCTCTTCTTGGCCCTTTGACTGAAAGGAACAGCTGCTGTCTATCCACCCTCTCCATGCCCCTCGTAATCTTATCCATCTGAATCACGTCCCCCTCAGCCTTCTCTGCTCCAAAGTAAACAAATGGAGCTTATGAAACCTCTCTCCATAGCTGATATGCTCCATCCTTGTGGGCATCCTGGTGAATCTCTGTACTCCCTTCAGAATAATCAAATCCTTCCTGTAATGTAGGTCCCAGAACCCCCAAATTTTATTCCATCTTGGCCTAACCAAAGTGCTACATAGCTCTTGTAATCTATGCCTCGATGAGTAAATGCTATGCCTACTGTTTCCAATGATTTCTTACGTAACCTTTTATCCTTCCCCGTTATATTCACGGATATGTGGAGAAGCACCCCCTGAGCTTCCTGGTTGTGCTGCCATTCATTGTATACTCTCCTGTCTGGTTCCTTCCTCTAAAGTGCATCACCTCATGTTTATCAGGGTTGTATCCTATCTGCCATTGATCCACCCATCTGACCATTCCATCTGTATCTTCTTGTAACATAAGAACTTACTGCTCACTGCCAAACACCCAGCCAATATTTGTGTCAAACACAGACTTATTTATCACGTTGCAGCTCCCCATCCACATTCACACCTACATCATTTGTAAATACCACAAATAATAAGGGAGACAGTTCTGATCATTGTGGTACATCAGGTGACACAAACAGCCTTCTAACTCCACCTATTTTCTTTGCGAAATTTTCTCTAACACTGATCTGAAACACCCCGGTCAATAGTTCCCTGCTCTATCTCTACCACCCTTCCTATAAAGGGTGTTCTCCAGTCTTCGTGGCCTCACCTGTGACCAGATTCTATTTAAACATTAGCATCAGTGCCTTTCATTCCTTGTCTCCAACAGCAGCCTGAGATGTAACTGATCTAGAACTGGGGATTGGTCCAGTTTTATACCAGCCAAAACCATAAATCCCTGCTCACATCTTACATCAATCTGTTCAAGGGCTTCCCAGTCCATCTCCTTGAATTTTGTACCTGCCTCCGGCTTTTTCCATGTAAACAGACGTGATGTTCTCCTACAACAATCAATCAGCTTTCTCCAGTTTCAAACACAGATTCCCGCCTTGATCTCAGACCAAGTTTCCTCAGCAGGCCATTGTACAACCTGAGAGATTAATCAGGAGAGTGCCCATTCAGTATATGTGATCAGTATATTTTACTTAGATCAAGACATCAAAATTGTACAGGTACAATCCAGGTACAGTCTCGCCAACCCTCTGTGTTACTAATGCAGAATGCCTTTACTTCGAGTAGGAGCAAATCACTGCAGAAGCTGAATCTGTACTGACACCAACACATGCGAGAGATCACAGTTAGTCAGACAGCATCGTAAAGAGAGAGCAAGCTGATACTTTGAGTCAAGCTGGTTCTTCATCGTCTGTATTCGGATTCTCTTTAAAGGGAAAGGGGCGCAGCACTGACACCTGTGGCACACCAGCCTACACCGTACACACAAACAACCTTCTACCACTACCTATGTTCTCCAATAGTTTATCTAATGCTTACCTTCCCCTGTTTGCATATGTTCCTCAACATGCACTTTGCTTTAATGTTTTCTGATAACTTACTGTGTGTGCTAATTAAAAGTCCTCCTGAATATCTGACTGCACCACGTTCACTGATTCGCCATTGTTTACATCTACAAGAGATATCTTCAAGAATAAAATTGTAAATTATAACTTCCCTTTCATAAATGCAGAACAACTCACATGAAATTTGCTATTACTTACTCAGTGTCCAATAAGATCTTCCTTACAATAAGTTGCAACAGATTCCCTACTGTGGATGACAACTAACTGGACAGATGTCCTCCACTAGCCCATTCCTTCCCTTTGTTAATAATTTTAATGCATTTATTACCTTCTGAAGCGAATACAGAAACATACAGTGGTCCCTATTGCAATCAATACGTGTATTGCTGTTTTCTCTAAAATTTCAGTTTGAATTGCATCTGGTCTGTCAGAATTTTCAATCCTCATCCCACTTCTGTTTTCAAATACTACCTCATAACTGTATATGATGACTTTACTCTTTAGTTACAAAGGTCCCATGACGACCTCGTATTTCTGGGAGATTTTCTGGATCTTCCTCTTTGAAGACCGACTCAATGTCACTGTTTCGTCTCCTTGTCATTTTTCTGTTCTCTACAATAAGTCATCGTATCCACACATTCGCTGTGCCACATTTGATCTTGGTTTCATTTTCCTTTCAAGTATCAACAGAAGCTTTTCGTTAGTATTTACAAATAACAAAGAAAATCACAGCACAGGAACTGGCCCGTCAGACCTCCAAGCCTGTGTCAATCTAGATCCTCTATTTTTACCTGTCGCCTATTTTCTAAGGTTCTGTATCTCTCTGTTCTCTGCGCATTCACGTATCTGTCTGGATACGTATTAAATGACGCTTTCGTCCCCGCCTCGACCATCTCCACTGGCAACGCATCCCCGCACGATAACCCTCTGTGCAAAGAACTTTTCGACCATATCCCCAATAAATTATTCCCCTTTCATCATGAATTCTAGATCCCTAGTAACTGACTCCCCCATTCTGATAATCAGCTTCTACATAGCCACCATGTTTACACCTCTCATGATTTTGTAAACCTCAATCAAGTCCTCGCTCATCCTCCGTCTTTCTAATAAAAATAATCCTAATCCATCAAACCTCTCTTTATATATCGTTCTCTCCATCCTCAGTAACATTCTGGTGAAAATCCTCTGCCCTCTTTCCAAAGCATCCAGAACCTTTCAGTAATGTGGCAACCAGAACTGTCCGGAATATTCTGAATGTGGCCGAACCAATGTCCTATACAACTGTAATATGGCCTGCCTACTCTTGTACGCAATAGATTCCAACTTCTCCACTTCGAAAATTGTTAGAATGCATGAAGGAAAGTATGCTGTATGCCTTTTTGATCATTCTATCGACCTGCCACTTTCATCGAGCCATGGACCTGAACACCCAGATTTCTCTGTACATCAATTTTCCCCAGGGCTTTTTCCAGTTACTGGATAATTCATTCTCGAATTGGATCTTTCGAAATGCATCTCCCCACATCTGCCCTTTCTCCACCAAACTCTCCAATCTATCTAAATTCTGCTGTGTTCTCTGACAGTCCCCTCAATTTTCTGCTACTCTACCAATCTTAGTATCATCTGCAAACTTGCTAATCAGACCATCTATACCTTCCTTCAGATCATGTAAGTATATCACAACAAAGAGTGGTCTCAGCACGGATCCCTGTGAAACACCACACAGAACAGTTCTCCATTTTGAGAAACTCCCTTCTATTACTACGCTCTGTCTCCTGTTGGCCAGCCAGTTCTCTATGCATCTAGTTAGGACACC
This sequence comes from Hemiscyllium ocellatum, assembly GCF_020745735.1. Classification (NCBI taxonomy): domain Eukaryota; kingdom Metazoa; phylum Chordata; class Chondrichthyes; order Orectolobiformes; family Hemiscylliidae; genus Hemiscyllium; species Hemiscyllium ocellatum. The sequence continues at coordinate 64,793 of NW_026867815.1, forward strand.
CCGGACCCCTGCGACTTCACTTTCTCCATCAGTCTATCTCATCTAACGCCTTACTGAAGTCCATGTATATGACATCTACAACCCTTTCTCCACTATCAACTTTGGTATTCCTCAAATAATTCTATTATGTTTGCTAAGATGTGACCTTCCCTGCACAAATCATGGAAGGTCTTGTGTGGAGTCCGACTTGTATTACCCTGGAGTGATACTGGTTTTATTTCCAAAGCAGGACTTTATAAAATGCCACACTGATTGGCTGCGTACAAATTGAATGTTGTTTTGAACAAAATACAATCTATCCAAAAATTAAAATCTGCTAACGCAAATTAGCACCTCCAGATTTATTGGTGCGTCTGTGCGAGAGATGCGGTATGTGTGCGTGGGCGTGGGGCGGGGCGGGGGTTAGAGGGTGGCGTGCGAGTGAGAGAGAGAGAGGATGTGTATGTTTGTTTCCATGTGTGTGAGCGAAAAGGGTGTGTGTATGTTTAGGGATTAGAATGAGAGCCTGTACTCAAGTTAAGACCCAGACAGATTTGGCAGATCCTTGTCCCCACACACACTCACTCCGTGGTTTCAGAGCTTCCATGCTCTGCAGCCTCTGCTCCATTTGTTGTTCATGTTACAGACCCTGATGCTGTAACTACAGTCCCCATGCTCCATCCTCAGTTGGGTCACCAAATCCTCTGGTCTCCCTGAATGTCTGAGGTAGCTCACAACACAACCTCCAGCAAACCATCCCCAGCCCCTCCACTAACTGTTCAATAACAGGAGACAATCAGACTTCCCTCCACTAAAAGTGAGATAGCTACTCCTTTATAATTATAATTCAGGGTCCTCCTCGTGTTTCTGACCACGTGATCAGCTGAGAGGGACAAACACAGGCGTTCAGTGGACAGGCACAGAACACGTTTTAAAGACATGAGTCAAAGATGCTGAAACTCCCTGTCCAATATGGAGCACAACTTGGGACACACCGGGAAGTGAGCAACAACCCGAAACACAACCCGCTGTCCATGGAGCACCACATGGGACACACCAGCAAGTGAACAACGGCCCAGCCCACACACTGCTGTACAACAAGGAGCACGACGTGGGACACACCGGGAAGTAAACAGCTGCCCTGCACACACACCCTTTTCCATGGAGTAACACATGGGACACAGCGGGGAGTGAACAATAGCCTGACACATACCATTACATTATTTCTGAACTTCGTGATGCCAGCATTCGATACAATACACAACCAAAAACCAAGGCCAGAGAAACATACAGATGGACAGAGACATTCACATTGAAGATAGAAACAGACAATTAAGACAAAAACAGCATGTTGTTGAAATATGAGAGAAAAAAAACAAGGGAGTGGGTCTATCTGGAGCAGTGAGACCTTGGCGGTTCAAATCACAAGAATGAGAACATTGAATAAATACATTGCCAGATCAACTGACAAAATTTGTTCCACTAAATTCTAAATCTGCCTCACAGAACAAACGCAGAAACTATAAACTTGGACAAGTAGACAACCCAGCATGGCAGACTATCCCAGTGTATTGCTCAGTAAACTGGACTATCTGCCCAGCATGAGGAGCTGTGCAGACTATGCAAGTGTATTGCTCAGTAAGCTGGAACAGTTGCCCAACGTGGCAGTATTACGAAACTGCCGGTATATTGCTGCTACATTTGCACTACATAACTGACTAACACGGGACAATTTGCCACCCATACTGTGAGGGACAGTAAATGGGCTCCCACAAATAAATGTCTCTGTATCTTCATGCATTAGTTCAAGGCAAGTGGTTTTATGTGTGCATGTGTGTGTGTCTGGTTCTGTGACTGCGTTGGATGTGAAAATCATTTTCTAAGAGAGAGCACACATGGAGGAAATAAATTTAAATATGACCAACTGTTAGGGCTGGGTATAATGGACAGAGAGAGATAGTTCATGGGCAGCTGTTAATGACGTGCTTGAGAATATTAAAGTAAAGGCATTGCCGGACCCAACGGATTATAAATCAGTACGCACAGGAATGATGGATGGATGGGGAGACCTGTGTGATATCAGATATGAGGTGTGCAATATTGAATCAGATTTGTTTCTGCAGGTTTGCAGCTGTGAGTGTCAGCAACAGACGAATGCCATATTTAAGACTGTATTTCACAGCTCATGGTTCAAATAGCAGCTGGGATGAGCCAGTGAAGAATATGCTGGAGTTATCAATCGTTACAATTAGGAATGGTCAGGGTATAGTTTCAGAAATTGGTTCCTGGCCAAAGGGATCACCATTGTTGTCATTTGTCTATTTCAGCTTCAAATATTGGCCGGGATGAGATGGAGTTAGAAGAAGGAAATGCAATTTGTAACCAGAACAAAAGGTAGTGACCTAAATGCTTTCAATAATCACATAGCAAGTGCAGTGATACAACGGATCATGGTTCACAGCTGAAACTGAGCAAGTCAACATAGCAACCCATGAGCAACACTGCCAGAAGCAAGGAGGGAGAGAGTGATTTAACAATTTAGTAGTGGCTTGTCAAGTGAATATCTGGATTCAGAGTCTTATCAGGAACAGTAACAGTGGCAAGGAGGGTAGAGTGAATGAAAGAACAGTATTACTGTCAAACATGATTTATAGAATTAATGCCTGAAGAGTGAGACTTACCAGGTACACCAACGAAAGCCAGGATTGGATAATAAAAATATTGTATAATGTAAAGTGCATATTTGATCCGCCACGATAATGACCTTCGATCATAATATGTAGAAAGAAACCAAACATCCAAGTTTAAACTCCTGTCCATTCTTGGGACATTCCAGTCAAATGTTCTCAGATTATGATCCATGACAATAACATTCTAGTCTAATGTTCTCGGATTCAGATTCATTGTTGAAACATTCCAGACTTTGTGCTCAGACTCTGATCTCTCCCACCTTTCTCTCTGGAGCTGCTGATTCCTGTTAACACTGTTGGTGATGCTCTCACCATACCGTGGGATAACACATTCAACGGAGCACACTTATCTTTAAAAGATGGAAACCGTCCACTGGGGTAATTGCAAGCCATGGAGACTAACATTAATCACAGTCACTGAACAAACAGGTCAAGTTAACCCCTTCCTGACATCACTTTTCATATCCCAATAAAAGGGAACATTTACTCGGTGTGGATGGAATGGATGGGCATTGCTTAGAGATGGACCATTAATCTTTCAATCTTCTTATTGTTTCTTCCGTGTATGTGGGAATAGAGCAAGAACACTGCAGGACTGTGTATATTGTGTATTGTTTATTAAAGGCGACAGTGAAAAAAAATAAAAGACCAGCTTCATAAGGTGACTGGTGGGCTAATTTACAGAGACAATAAACCAGTGTATATGTTTATTGTCCATTGATTTTGTATAATGTTGCTCCTGGGTTTATGTGCACTGTTGTCATTGTTGGGACGTCATTCTGAGCATCGAGACTGCTGCGCAGGAGCAGGAGGAAGTAATTCTGTCCCCATGCCCCTATTACAAAGGGACAGGGGAAGGCCATTCAGCCTCTCAAGTCTGTTACAGAGGGACAGGAGGAGGCCATTCTGCTTCTTGAGCCTGTTATGCAGTATCCATTTGTTGTAAAATACTTAGGGAGAAGAATACTTCGAATATATATTTTAAAGTTTTAAGTTTAGTCAGGCCAACTTTGAACGTTTTATGTTGTCACTTTGAAAGTCTGCTTTGGAGAAGCTATTGGCAGGAAAGTGGGTGGCCTTCACAAATGAGTTACAGAGTCTAGCGTCAGGATGTTCCTGTCTATGAGCAGGGTAAGGTTAGTAGGTGTAGGGAATGCTGCATGGCGAGCAGAATTGAGGCTCTGTTCAAGAAAAGGCGAAAGCATATGATAGGTACAGACAGTAGGTATCAAGTGAATCTATCGTGGAGTACCAGGGAAGTAGGCTAATACCCAAGAGGGAAATCAGGAGGGCAAAATGGGGACGTAAGATATCTTTCGAAAATATGGTAAGGGACAATCCAAAGAGATTATACAAACACATTAAGGCCAAAAGAGTGACTAGGGAGAGAACAGGACCCCTTAAAAATCAGCAACTGACCTATGTGTTGAACTACAGGAGATCGGTAAGATATTAAATAAATATTTTGCATCAGTATTTACTGTGGAGTAGGATATGGAAGGTAGAGAACTTGGGGAAATGAATGGTGATACCTAGAAAATTGTCCATATTACAGAAGATGAAGAGCTGGATGTTTTAAAATGCATTAAGGTGGATAACTCCCTCTGACCTTTTAAGTGACTCTTAGTTAGGCACATGGATTTTAGTACAATGAAGGTTAGTCTGACCTTAGAGTAGGATAAACTGCCGGCGCAACATCAACAGCTCAAGGGCCTGTACTGTGCTGCACTATTCTATGATCAATGAACTGATCAGGTACCCCGGAATCTATTGGGAAGCTAAAGAAGTAATTGTTCGGTCTCTGGCTGAGATACTTGTATCATGGACAGACACAGGGAAGATTGTGCCATTGTTTAAGAACAGTTCGGAAGGAAAAAACAGGAAACTGTAGACAAGTGGGATGGATGTCATTGGTGTGTAACTTGTTGGAGGGGATTCAGAGGGACAGCATTTACTTGTTTGTAAATGCAAATTCAGATTAGCGATGGTCAACATGACTTTGCATATGAGAAATCGTGCCTCATTAATTTGATTTAGTGTTTTGAAGAAGTGACGAATAAGATTGATGAAGGTACAGAAATAGAACTGTGGAATGGAATATGGACTTTAGTAAGGCATTCGAAAAGTTTCCGCATGTTAAACTGGTTAGCATGGTGAGATCACATAGAATACAGGGAGAGTTGGAGGTAATTGGTTCGAAGGTAATAGACGAAGGTAATGTTTGTGAGCTGTGTTATTTGGACTGGAGGCCTGTGACCAGTAGCGTGCCACAAGGTTCTAATGCATTTTGTCATTTCATATAAATGATTTGGACATGAATACAATAGGAATGGTTAGTGAGTTTGCAGATAACACCAAAATTGGTGAGGTAGTGGACAGTGAAGATGGTTAACTCAGAGTAAAACAGGACCCTGATCAGATGGGCTAAATGGCCGAAGAGTGGCTGATGGAGTTCATGTCAGACAAACGGAAGGTGTAACATTTTGTTGAGGCAAATTGTGTTCGCACTTATAGGTAGGATCCTGGGAATTTTTTTCAAACACAGACAGCTACATAGAAATTATAGAAGCCCTGGAGTGTGGAACCAGGCCATTTGGCCCATCGAGTCCACACTGACCCTCCAGATAACATGCTGACCAACACACTCATACGTTACCCCGGTAACTCTACATTTCCCATGGACAATCTACCGAATCTGCACATCACTGGATACTGTGGATCAATTTAGTGAGGTCACTGAACCTAACCTGGACATTTTTGGCTGCGAGAGGAAAACCAAACACCCAGAGGAAACTCACGCACACACAGGGAGAAGGTGCAAACACCGCACAGAGAGTCACCAAAAGGTGGAATCAAACCCAGGTCATTGGTGCTGTAAGGCAGTATTGCTAGCCACTGTACCACTCATTGACCAGCTGCGAGAGAAACGGTATCCTCCCACTTTCTCTCGATCTGCCACATCTGTTCAAATGATGTCAAATTCCAGTGCAGTGCTTCCGACAAGCCCTCCTTTATCTCCACCCAGAATTCACATTCTGAATGACAGGGCCTTAAGCTGTGACTGACACATTGCCTGCTCTTCTGCCCTCGCCCTTCCCTTCTTGCCAGATCAAGTTGCCCATTAATACTGCAGCATGCAACATAATTGATGATCTAAAATAAAACAAGGAGCTGCATATACTGGAGATCGAAAACAAAAGCTGTTTTGATGAAGAATCTCCAAATTAAAAATGTTGACTCACTCTCTTCCTACAGAGGATTAGGAAGAAGTGAATTCTGAAATGAATTCCTGATGAAGGGCTTATGATCGAAACATAGACTTTCCTGCTCCTTGGATGCGCCCTGACCTGCTGTACTATTCGAGGGCCAAACTTTCGACTTTCTTCCTTTAAGTGGTACCAGACCCGTTGAATTTTGTTTGCGAACACTGGTATATCTAATTTCCTGTTTAGAACGTACAGATTTTTTCCCTGCAGTATTGACTTCCATACACATCTCCCACCAGTGTTTGCTTGTACTTCTTGTTTATAACCTCCAGTCAAATTGTTTCTTTGTAACCCTGATTGCTGGGGTGAGATGAATGGTAGATTCAGCAAGATCTTTCCTGAGGCCTTTCTTGATGTCACAAAAACTCGCTGCACTTTGTTCGAACAATATATTAATTGGAAAGGCAGAGAAGGATATGGGACAAGTGCAGGGAAATGGGGTGAATGTTGACGGACATTTTGGTTGGTATGGACCAGTTTTGGCTGAAGGGCCTGTCTCCGTGCATGACAGTAAATGAAAGTGGTTTTGGGAATAAGCTGCGAGGGTGAGATTGAGCAAAAGTATCATAGAAGGGTGTGTTCACAGGTTTCAGAATGCTGTGATATAGACATTTCGATAGCATCCGGGAAAATAAGACTGGATTACCAGGAATGATGGTGAACAGAATATAGGTATGAGTTCAGATGATGGAGAGTTTTGGATGAGGATTTGTTCTGCAGCTCTGTAACTGTGAGTAGGGTCAGCAGAGTCTTCAACTCATCCGTCTGAATTTAGCAATAATTTATCTTTGAGTGATTTTCATTGAGTGTGACAGGGGGATTGTCTGCATGAGGCTGAGCTAGTTTCCTGGTGCTATCTTATCGAACTCACCTCATTAACTACCCACCCAACACCATGGTGTCCCTCTCATTCAATGCCAGCCCGATTCTCCGACCCATCATGGTTGGAGGTACCCACCATCGGCGGATGCCCCTGGAAATTCCGTGATCCCTGACACTGGTGCCATCTTTAAAAGGACAATGGGCACTCGATTGAGCTTTCCTCAATTTGGAGCTGCCATGTACAGTTTACACAGAGCACAGCAGATAAGGGAAAATTACACCACGATTTGTCAACAGGGTCACAGATATCCTGGTGGATGGGTTAGTACATCTCTTCCCAGAGAGGGCCAAACCACCAGACCCACCGAACATGGTCTGAGCTCATTACCCAGCTCAGTGCAGTATCAGCGATCAGTAGCAATGCCCATCAATGCAGGAAAAACGTCGATGACATTCCCTACTCTGCGAGGATAAAGGGTCATTGTATGCTTTCTCGTCCCTCGCACTGAATGTATGTCTCTTCCATCACCAACACCCGAACAAGGCTCATGCTCTTCTACACTCATTCCTGCACGCAGCAGCCGCCCCCACCCCCCCCACCCCCCCTCCCCCGTGTCTCTTGCCTTTGTAATATCCCCACAGATTGTAGTATGCTCTGGAGAAGGGTGTTTGTGGAATGTTCCAGATAATGTTTCAAATAGTTCCCAGTTTCAGGAAAATGGCAGTGCCCCAGTGTGTAAAACACTAGGTGAAGGAACAGAGCGTTTTTTTTTAATCACATGCAATTAAAATCCATAATGAGTCCATTCAGCCCTTCAAATGTGCTGTACTTTCTAATCTTGGTTTCTTCAAGCATGTGTTCGGCAGGAATTTCCCTTGGGGACCAACCCTTCAAAAATATGTTCCATCAGTTTTTTTTACTTTCATACAATGGTAAAAATGCTGCACACAAGCCAATCAAAAATGTACTCATATTTTCTAGTTATCGATATCTAACCACAATTAGTAATGCTGGTTATTTCGCTTGGGTCACCTTTTTACATTCAACCAAAAATAGCATCCAATCAACTGTCTCGTTATAAAATATAATTTCCAGCGGAGACTGTATTTTTCGTCAGCCATTATCTTGACCGTTATCTGAATTGTACCTTTTTTTCCTTCTTATCAGAGTTTATATTTTATTTTGACTTTGGCTATTTCTATCAAAGCAGTTACACAGTCTTGCAATCTGTTGGCTGGATGGCTGGCTTGTGACGCAGAGCAAAGCCAACAGTGCAGGTTCAATTCCCCACACAGACTGAGGTTGCCACCAATGGGACGCCCTCTCAACATCATCCTTTCACCCGAGGTGTGATGACCCTTAACGTGAACCATAATTTGTGGTCTCACTAATGATGAAATCGTCCTTTGGTACTCTATTCTGTCCATGTTAACATTTTGTTTTTGTCAAAAATATTTTTATTCAGAGAAACTCGTTTTAATGCTCAATGAACCAATAATACCCAACTCAAAAAGCAATGCAAATGAACACAATTACACTTATGTGCATGTAGATAAAAATAAAAACAAGGAAAATCAATGGACTGAAGAAAAATAAAAAAAAACGAATAGTAGAACTCAGTGCAACAAAACTATAGCTCTCAACCTCCAAGAGCATTAACTAATACACGTTCATTTGTTCGTATTTCTTCCTTTCTGGACATTACATTCATTAGTCAAGTTCTTCATAGCTATATAAAAGTCCTTATTAGTGTGGCAGATCAGCCTGTATCTTGGTAATTCAAAAAGGGCTGTCATGTCTTGTAAAAATCATCTATTTTCTGGTGCAACATACCTTTAAAAAATTCCAAAGGGCTATGCTCCATGACTAGGATACGACAACGCAATAGACCCAGGGTTTTCAGACACCTAACACAACATAACATTTTTGTAAACACAGGGAGTGAGGGTATTGAAGTACTTTTTCCTTTACACATCTGAGTAAGGTAGACTGGGCAGGCCCAGGAAAAGGGAAACCTGAGCCATCTTCAATTCCGTCCCCAAGATCCTCTCCATCCCACCGAACACACCGCTCTTATAGCGCTGGTGGAAGGTCGACAAGCAATGAGTAAGTGTGCCCATAGTCATTCTGTATTTAAGACATACTCCCATCTTGAAGTTTGAGAGAGGATCTGCGGCCAGATAGACTCTGTGAAGAATCTTTAACTACATGGCGACAGTATTCTTACAGGTCGAAATACTTCTTGCATTTTCACAAATATCGTCCCCTGTGTCCAAAGAGATCTGAACTCCCAACTCTCTTTGCAGACCTCAGAAAGGCACAAAGTCTCGTCTGAGGGGCCACTGTCCAACAAATGACAAAGTGTACTGACAGAGAGTGTGTTCTTAGCACTAAGCACCCTCTTCTCTGAATCGGATCTGTACGGGTCTGTTAAAAGCGTGGTTCTCTTTGGAATAACATCTCTGATCTGATAAAAAAAACAGAAGAGATCTCTACTCGGTAGTCTATTTTTACGACATATTTGATCAAAGGACATCCTTGCTTCTCCCTCAGATAAATAATCAAAGCAAGATACACCCACGAGTTGCCCACAGTTTAAACATGGAATCCAGTATCCCCCGTCGGAAACACGGTACACCACGTTTTGGGGTAAGAAATGAGGTTTTGCTGTATTGCCCTAAATCGGAAACATTGCCCTCCCTACTTTAAAATTATTGATACTGGTTGGGAAATGGCAATACTCCATAAATGTCCTCATTTTGTCTATGAATAGCAGACTAATATAAGGGAGCACTTTGCCTGAGAAGCTTCAATATCTAACCATACTGACGCCGAGGCCTCACTAACATCGGGTAAAGAAGAGCTTTTTTGATAGCTTTTAATATTCGGGAGATTTACTCCCCTCAAACTGTGGTCTCGATGTAATTTGGTTAACTTATGGTGGTCGCTTATGGTGACAAATCAAGGAGCTACATCATCCATTTAGTCTCCTAAATGTCTTTCTGGGAAACATCAAAGAAAGCATTCACACTTGGTATAGCAAACAAGGGAGGGAAATCATGTTAATAAGAACTATCTGACCTAGCCAGGATATTGGAAGTGCTCCCATATTCGAAGGTCTTGTCTAATTTTGTCAAACAAATGGACAAATCCCACGTAAATATAAGTTCAAATATAGCATTAACGAATACACCTAAATAGGGAACATCCTCATTACCCCCTGGGACCATTGAAAAGGAAATCAGGATTCTCCCACAGCATCAGTTATTTTCCTGAGTTCGCCCATAGACATGGCCCCCGACGTTGTAAAATCAAAGGTACATCCGAAAAAGGCATCAAACTAACGTATGCATTGCATGAGGTGAGGTACCAAAAATTTAAGACCGTCATCTGCAGACAATGTAATCCTACGTGACTTCCATCCCACTTCTGGGGCAGATATGTTGGGGTCCCTGCAAATGGCCTTCGTCAGTGGCTCAATCACCAACGTAAACAACACTAGTAAAAGGGGATAACCTCGTCGACTGCCGCTAGAAATATTAATTTTACAGGATCGCACACAGAGGATCACTTTCAAGGACCCTCACCCACTTTACAAAAACTTTGCCGAGGTAAATCATTCTAACGTATAGAAGAGATACAGCTATTCAACCCAAGCAAACGCCTTCTCTGCATCTAAAGAGATCATTATTACCTTTATAATTTGCTGTTGACACACTTGGATCATATTGAGTAATCTAACATTGTTGGAATATCTGCAGTCTTTTATAAGCAGGTTTGGTACACTTTGTCAATGGAACGATAAATAGTTTCCATCCTTCATATAAGGGACTCAGACAGAATTTTGAAATCAACATTTAGAAGTGAGATGGGCCTATAGGAAGCACAATCTTTCGGTGTCTTCCTTTTCTTAAGAATAAGAGAAATATGAGCCTCTCTTAAGGATGGTGGGAGGCAGTCATGATTGTGTGAGTGACTAAACTGGTAAGCATCGACCCTGACAATAGGTTTATAAATTCCTCATAAAATTCACGTGGACATCCATCAGGACCGGGCGTCTTTCCGCCCGGTAACAGCTTTTCACCCTCCAGCACTGACAATGGTGCATTAAGGCAAGACACTTATTTGGGGTCACCCCTGGAAGATCCAAATTCTTCAAGAAAGATTCTTTTTTGTCCATCTAGCCTCATAATGCTCAGTCTGATATATTTCGGAGAAAAATCTCCGAAATACTGCTTTAAACTTATTGGATCTCAGGTAAGGTTTCGGAGAAAAATATTTCGGAGAAAAATCTCCGAAATACTGCTTTAATCTTATTGGATCTCAGGTAAGGTTTCCAGTATCTTCCCAAATTAAGGTAATGGCTGTGGGCCTCTCTTTTTCCTCGCAAGGTCGGCTAAATACTTGCCTGGCTTATCACCATGCTCAAACAGTCTTTGTTTTGCAGAAGTAAGTTCCTTCTTGGCTGTCTGTGTGAGCATGGAATTCACTGCAGATTAAAGCGTTGTGATCCTCTGCAGCCTAACCACCGAGGGTCTATCACAGTATGCCCTCTCGGATGCCTTCAACCGTGCCTGGAGCAAGCGTTCCTGCTCCCCCTTCTGCTGCATCCTAAGGAATAATTATTCCTTTGGTATAAGCCTTAGCAATTTCCCATAGAATGCATGGGTTACTGGTTGAATCTGAATTAATGGCTAAGAAAGATCTGAATTCATTACAGAAATACTGAATCTACTTACTATCCTTAAGAATAAAGGGATCCATTCGCCAGTGTCTCGAACCTGCTATATTGCCGTTAATCTTAACCAATAGGTATACTGCTGCATGGTCATAAATGGTAATATTCCCAATTGTACAGAACAAGACTGAATCGAAGATTGCTGCAGGGTGAGGAGGAGATCAACCCTAATGTGGCATTTCTGCGGGTTAAAGAAGAAAGTAAAATCCCTATTTATGCGGCGGATCTGCCTCCATACATCCACCAGCCCCAGTTCCATACAACAGTCCACTATTTGCTTAGATTGGAAAGATGGTACTGAGTGCCTTTGGCCATTATGTCCACTGTCGGTGCAAAAGACAATTGAAATCTCCTCCTAGGATAATGTGCTGCGAAGAAAGATTACTTTATTTGGAAAATGCTTCTATCATGAATTTAAGGCAGTGAGACAGGGGGCAATAAACATTCAAAATATCGCTTTCTTCCCCATATATCTTTGAGGGTTATGATCCTCCCGTGGGTATCTAATACAATCTAGTAATTTTAAAGAAAGATTCTTCCTCACCAGTATGGCTTCTCCCCTATTCCTATTATTAAAAGACGAGAAATAAACCCAATGAAACACACCTTGTTGTAATGGCAAATGTTCCTTGTCATCAAAGTGCATCTCCTGCAATACGGCAATATCCACCCTTTCCTTTTTAAGACGAGAAAGTACCTTTTCCCTCTTAACTGGCGAATGGCTCCCCTCAATGTTCCAGATACACCATTTAAGCACGACATTAGCCATTACACACTGAAACAATATTTGAAATCCAGAGAGGAAGAACTCGAATTACAAATCTCTGAGCACCAACGAAAAAAAGGATCATAGAGCCTAAAAAGACATACAAACTAAAGCTACTACAACTAACACGCTCTCAAAACGTTCCAAAACTAAATACATATAAACACAAAGAAAAGGATACAAAGTGTCAATGGCATTTATCCCCCGCCGACTGGGGCATTTCCACGTCACAAATCTTTATCTTCTGCCCCATTAACAATACTGCATCCAGGGCAATTAATCACAAACATCGGGATTGAACTGCCCTTAGGTAGGTATTCAGTCATCGGGATCACCTTCATACCTCCATCCAGCTTGAGCCGAAACCGACACACAAACTAAGCAAGGGAAAAAAGAATAGTAATACTAATGAAGAAGTTAAAAGTGTGTACTCTACCCATCCCCGACTATAATTTAACAGTATTTAATACCAGAAACCTTCAACAAACTTTCCTTTAAAAATGATAAACAAGATTATCGCTTTCCATTAAAGCATCCAGCCGACTTTAAAGTGTCCACAAAGTTTTCACATCCTCTGGAGAGTCAGTGGATCTATTGAAAGATCCACCAGTGCGTGGATCTATTGAAAGCATACGGAGCACCGCTGAGTTCATTAAGGAATACTGAATCTCAAGTTCTCTTAATCTTCTCTTGATATCATCAAAAGATTTTCTTTTATGAATCACTGCCACTGAAAAGACCTGGAAGAACATAATCCTGGAGCCCTCGTCGGGTCTTTTCCCTGTGTTCTGGAAGCTTCCATAAGTCTTTGTTTGTCCCTGCAACTATGTAATCGCACAAGGACAGGGTGAGGGCGTTGGTCTGAGCTTGACCTGCGCACCGTAACCCGATGAACAGTCACACTCTTCACCGGTCCCTCTTCAGCTTCGAAGTGGAGGAATCACTGCAGCCAGTTCTCGAAAAAATCTCACTGGCTGATCACCTTTATCCGGTCCAGCAGACCGATGATATGAATGTTCTTCATCCTGCCACTGTTCCGAGGTCGTCACCTTGTTCAGTTAAGGTACGGACCTGTTTTTCAAAGGTGAGGATCCGCTCCTGACAGGAATCGATCACAGTCTCTGCCCCGGCAGTTTGGCGCTCGACCTCATCTGTTCTGTTTCCAAGGCTTTCAAGTTGCTGCTTATGTTTTTAGAGCACTGCTGAGAGTGGTTCTATCCTCCTGCTGAATTTTATTTCAGTCTTGGCTTCAATCATTTCAGGTAACTTAGTGAACTCGGTGACCAAGGCCTGGCGAGTAATTGGGTCCATTGAACGAGCAGAGGGGATTACAGGTGCGGCCACAGGCATGCTGAAACCTTCTGACGGGTTCGCTGCGTGTTGGGACTTATTCGATCCTTTCCTGTATTTTGTTATTTCCATTTGACAAAATTGGATTAGTAACGATTCTATAGCTCCTTTAGTGTTGAATTGTAAGTAAATGACTGTGGTGGGGTGGGGTAGAGCATTACTGTGATGCAGAGATCTGCAAAGCAAACCTTTCAGATCGCTGCCATCTTGTTTCCCCCTTAAAACTTTATCGATTTTATCATTTCTTTTAATTCCTGGATATTCCGGAGCCGTGTCATTCGGTACCACTGTCTACTTTGTCCCCAACACTGCACATTGCTGCCCACTCCTCGATAATCCTTGACTCCTTTGTGATTCGTGAACCTTGCCTCAAACATATTCAATGTCTCTGCCTCGAATGGTCTGCAGGGAAGAGTGTTCCAAAGGTTCACTACACCCTGAGAAAACAAAAATAAACTGACTCATCGGTGTGTGAGATTAGTTTTATTTTTGCATTCTTATCTGAGAAAGGATAGAGTAATATTGGAAGCAGTTCAGAGGTGTTTCACTTAATTTATTCCGTGTATGAAGTGCTGATATTATGAGGACTTTAACAGGTTACCCTTGGAATGAGAGCTGATCTTACTGAAATATACAAAGCCTTGAGGCGACTGGATCAGTTAGATACGGAGTGGGAGTTAATAACCCAAACTTGATACCGTTGTCATTGAACCCCTACAGTGTGGAAGCAGGACATTCGACTCATCGAGTCCACACCAACCCACCGAACAGTATCCTACCAGACCTGTGCCCCTACCCTGACTATGTAACCCTGCATTTCCCATGACTAACCCACTTAACCTACACATCCCTGGTCACTCTGGGTAATTTAGCATGGCCAATCAAACTAAGCTGTATATCTTTGAACTGTGAGAGGAAACAGGCGAACTGGGAAGAAACCCACACAGACACGGGAAAATGTTCAAACTCCACATAGAGAGTCAGACGAGGTTGGAATTGAGCTCAGCTCCTTGCTGATATGAGGCAGCAGTGCTAAGCACAAATCTAACATGCTACTCCGTTAGCCCTATTAGTTACCTGCGGCTGATGAAAGAAATCTGCCTGACTTGTTCTTATCACTAAACCTGACCCAGTCTGAGACCTTTATCATCAGTCATATCACCAAGCTGGTTACATTTAAAATTTATTGTGAGCAGTGGAGGAGTGAGACTAGAAAAGGAAGCAGTGACACCCTCCAACCACAGTCAGAAACGGAGTGAGGAAAAATTTACAAAGTGGGATTTCATTCAAGTGGGAATTCCCTTTCCCAGAAGTTTGGGGAATCTTTATATTATATCGAGGCTGGCTTCATCTGATTACCCATAGACAGGTGAATCAGCAATAATGGTGCATTGGGAGAAAAGTGCAGCTGGGATCACAATGAGATGACCCATGACCTTATTTACTGGTGGAGTAGTGTCAAAGGGCCGAATGGCCCACTCGTGTCCCTCAGCCTTATGTTCTGATGTTCCATTCAGCCCTTCAGACCTGCTACACACAGGATGATCGAGGCCACGCCAATGGTTAGGTGTAGTTTCGGAAATGCACTTGGAAATTCCAGGCTTGGTCAGGAAGTCAACCCCAGCCGCAATCCCTTTTTCCAGGCTTCCCCCCTCTGCAACTTCTGCTCTGGAATTGCTCTGAATGCCGTTCCCATACCCCATCCAGGGTTACCTCAGGCCAATTTTCTCCTCTCCCGAATGCAACATTGTACAACACGACTTCCAGGAAAATAAACAATTAATTTCCAAAAGCATAGCATAAAACGTAAGAAGTAGGAACATGAGTCAGCTGTTCGCCGCCTCAAGCCTGAACTCTCATTCAATAAGAACATGGCTGATCTACTTCCGGGCTCAACTCCACTTTCCTACCCAAATCTCTGGGTTAGGGACTTCCAGACATTCACTACCTTCTGAGAGAATACATCATTTTTTCACCTCAAATTGAAATCGATGTTCCTTATTCGGTATCTACCGCTTTGAGTTCGAGACTCAGGGGAAACACCTTCTCAGCATCTACCTTGCCAAGCCCCCTCTGCATCTTGTACATTTCAGTAATATCACCCTCATTCATTTCAATCACAATGAATAATCGCCTCACCATTTTAAATGTATTCAATAATTCAACCCTCCCATCCCAGGAAGCTGCCTTATGAAACAACCTAGTTACTTGCTGCATCAGCATGCTGACATTACGTTTCATACACAGGAAGACTCCAATCCCTTTGTACTGCTCCTCTTTTGGGAGTCCTCTTCATTAAATAGCAGCCTGCATTTTGGTTCTCAGTGTCATCTCCAAACTCGGATGTATATTACACTCAGCTCCCGCCGTCAGGCTATCAGTGTAGATTGTAAATAACTGATGCCATCGGCCTGATATTTGTGCCAACCCAGTTAATACGTCTTTTTCATAAAAATCCATTAATCCTAACTCTCCGATTTCTCTGTGTTAAGCAACCATCATCCCATGCTAATATATTATTCATCATACTACGAGCCTCTGCCTTGTGTCAGTACGTTTATTTTGTGATACCTTATGAAGAATCTCTGGAAAGCCTCATGTTCACCAGTTCCCTTTATCAAATCTGCCTGTCACTTTCTCAGGGATTCCTGATGTAGGGTTCCTGCCCGAAACATTGATTTTCCTGCTCCGTGGATGCTGCCTGACATGCTGTGCTTTTCCAACATGACTCAAATCTTGACATTCTTAGGGATCTCCAAAAAAGAACTTGTATGATTTTACAGAACAAAAATAGTTTCCCCTTCACAAAACCGTGATAATTCTGCAGTAAGCTTTTCTAAATGCCCTGCAATTCCTTCCTTAATAACAGGCTCGAGCAGATTCCCAGCAATAATGGTTAGGCTAAATGGTTCTCACTTTCGGTCTCATTCATTTCTTGAAGACAGGCGCCACATTGGAGGTTCTCCAGTTTCTCTGGAACACTCCTGCAATCCAGAGATTTATAGAATATTTCACGCAGTAACCACTTATTTTGAAATTAACTATGAAATGCTGCGGACCTGCCTATCCTTATTCTTGTCTGTTAGATAAAAACCTTGTTCCTTTCGATAGAGACAGTTCAAGACCCTCCCTCCTATTACCACTTTCTGGATACCATTGATATGCTTACGGTACTTTCCCCATGAGGAGTGATTTAAAATACTGGTGTAAATTATTGCCTGTTCCCTATGGCCAGTTCTCCAGTCACACGTTCCTAATGTCCTCAATGTACTTTCCTCACTTCACTTCTGCTTCAGCTCACACACACATCTTCAAGCTTTTTATATGTCGACGGAAAAGCTCACGGTGCTTGTTTTTAAATTTCTTGCCAATTTATTACATCATATCTTTTCGTACATTTTCCTCGCTTTCTAGAATCATACAGTCATAGCGTGCACAAATAAACCATTTGGTCTAAGTTGTCCATGCTGACCAGGTTTTCTAAATTAAACTAATCCCATCTACTTGCACTTGGCCCATATGCCTCTAAACGTTTCCCATTCATATGTTTGTCCAAATGTCTTTGAAATACTGTAGCTGTACTTTTATCTACCACTGTTCCTGTGGCAGCTCATTCCATACATACATACATTCCCTCTGTGTAAAAAAAAGTCTCTTTCAAGTTTCCTCCCTTTCACCTTAAAGCTATGCATCTGTGTTTGAACTCGCCGATCCTGCAGAAAAGACCTTCACTCTATCCATGCCTCCCATGATATTATAAATTTCTAGACTGCCACCCTCAACTTCGTACATTCCATCTGATACTAACTTCAAGATCAAATGTTTAACGATAAGCACTGCAAATTTGAAAGAATATTAAAAATGACAGGTGTAAAAAACAGCCTAAACTTCATACTGTTAGTTTTGCTCTATGTTACATGAAACTCTTACTAGTGCCAATAAGAGGTCAAGCACCTGAATTCCATAGTGTGAAGGCAGTGATGATGTATACTGTGAAAACGTATAGATCTAGATTTATTTAACACCAGAAGATCAACATTCTTCCTCCTTGTGTGTTTGTGTATTCTTTATCTTGCACTCAGTTAGACAGAACCCCCTTTCCCCCATTCATACCTTAATTTAAACCCATTTTGCATCATCTTCTCGTTCACTACTGCTAATAGCCCGTTTATCTTTTTCCACACCCTCTTTTCCAAGTCACCCAAACCCCATCTCTGGCAAGGGATTAAAACGCCCAATTTCCAATTCTTGTCAGTTCTGAACAATTCACATTGGAGTTGTAACGCTAACTCTGTTTCTCTGTCTCTGCAGATTCTGCCAGATCTGCCGGGTTTCTTCAGAAACGAATAGGCACAGCACAAATTTTCAATTAAACAAATAACTATAGCTGCTCGAAGTAAATACAAAAATTGCTGGAGATACTGCGAGCTTTGTAGAGGGTCACTGGACCCGAAAGATTAAATCTACATTCACTACAAAGTATGCCGTCAGACCTGCTTTGTTTCTGCAGCAATTTGTTTTTGAACAAGTTCCAATGACATGTGTGAAAGCTACTCAAATGCCCTATCCAACACAGAGCGCCGTGCACTGGGAACTGAACGATAATGCAAAGTGCACACATTCATTCGCTCAGAAACTGCATAAGGCTGGCATCACTGACAGCACAGAGTTCTTAATCATGGTCAGGGTGAAAACCAGAGGGAAACACATTCAATGCATATGCAGAAGATGGTACAACGAGCAAGGAAAAGATTCAGATGATTATGTTAAAGAGTTTGAATCATATAACAAATTGAAAGCAGGACACCAAGGAGAACCCTCAG
Source organism: Hemiscyllium ocellatum (assembly GCF_020745735.1). NCBI lineage: Eukaryota > Metazoa > Chordata > Chondrichthyes > Orectolobiformes > Hemiscylliidae > Hemiscyllium > Hemiscyllium ocellatum. The sequence goes on from NW_026867815.1 coordinate 83,228, forward strand.
CAGAATGAGAATATGAAAATGTAAGTATTACCGCATCAGAAACAAGGTGTGGTCACTGAGTACACGGCTGATCTGTGAATGGGTCTCGATGTTAACTGGGGGACAGACAGTAGAATTGAATTGCAGATATTGCAGCCCAAACTGGGTTTTCATGTCATGCTGTAGACAACAGCTGCAACAGAAGCAGGATTGTATTCAAACGTAATCTGCAACATTTTCCCCAGGATATTCCATCAGTCTACAATAACGACCAAGCCGAGTGATGGTTCAGTGATGAGTGTGGGTGAACATGCCAATGTCAGAACAATGTGTACCTAAAGCTGATGACAAACCATCAAACCTATGGTGCTTGTGTGGTTTCATTCCAAACAGCAGAACTAACATCTGACAGAGAGGACGAAATGATCCCAAGACCAACAGATCAGATCTAAGCTCTGCAGTGCTGCCACATCCAGACATAAATGTCGGTGTACTACTAAACAACTTACTGGAGGAGAGGACACCAGAAATATCCCCATCCTAAATAATGGAACAGCCGTGCACATTAGTGAAAAAGACAAGGATGTAGTATCTGCACCATCCACAGCCAAAAGTGTTGAATGGATGATCCACCTCACCCTCGCCATGATGTCCACAGCATTACAGATGGCAGTGTTCAACCAATTCGATTTGCTGCCTGTGACATGAAGAAACAGCTGAACACAATAGATACGACAAAGGCAATGCGCCCTGACCCCGTTCCTGCAATAGGACTGAAGACTTGTGCTACACGACAAGCCGTGTCCCTGGGGAAGGGTTTCATTCCAGCTCCAACTGTGACAACTCCCTGGCAATGTGGAAAATTACTCAACTATATTCAGTCGTCTAATAGGTGAATAATTACGTTCTGACCATTTAACACCCCTCAGTCCCTTCACGATAATCAATTTGATCGGAGTTCATTTTGACAGAGCTGTCAAGCAGCACAGAAATAACCCGCTCAGTGTGATTTTCGATGGGTTCCTATGTGGACATAGTGCTGTTGTGGAAATGTCACTGGATTATTAAACCAATACAGGATAATGCTCTGGACAGCTGGTGGAAGTTAAAAAGAAAATAACATATCAAGATCTAGTTTCCGGTGATGGTAACAGTGACCTTGTATCCAATGTTGATTGTAAACATCGATCTCCTTCCCCAATGTACTTGCAGGAAGTGAATCTCCCGTGTTTTCCTGGTCTGGCCTAAAAATAACTCCAGACACAGAGCCATGTGATAAAGTCTTCAATGGTCCCTGACACGGCCAAGCAAGACACTCAATTGTATCACACTGCTCCAAGGTCTTAAAGGATAAAACCAGACAGAATATCCCGTACCAGCCTCGATATCAGAAAAGGGAACGGGAATCACAGTCCTGTTGACCCTGCAGAGACCTCCTTCTTAACATCTGAGAGATTGTGACAACATTTACACAGCTTTCCCACAGACTGCACGGAAACATTGGGAAAGCAGTAGACCATTCAACACATTGAGCCTTCCCCATTCTAGTTCTTGAGAAAATCTCCTCAATGCAGTTTTCCCGACACAGTGTTCATATCCAATAATATGTTTAAACATTGTGAAATATTAAATAAGAACTGTTGTAGTCCTTCAGTCCATCAATCTTGCTCCTCAATTCAGTATAAAAGCAGTTCTCTGATAATGCGGGTTTATTAAGCGTGATTGACTGCAATGCGATTTGTGAATTGTGCACCTTTTTTTCTATAAAGTGAGCTCCCGCTCACTGTGACACGATTCCTTGCCAGGCACCAGCTCAACAACAAAACCCAGCTTCAGGATCCTCTGTCTGCAAAATGCACCCTCGGAGTGTTCAGCTAAAACAGGAATGCAATCCGCTCTGCAAAGTCTTGAACCTGAGCCCGAAACGGGGAAGTGTTCTCTTCAATTAGAAGGAATTTTATTTCAAACCGGGGGAGAATCTTGAGGAGAAATGGAATTCCAAGTTAGCATCACGTGGCCATTCAGCCCTGTGCGCTTTCTGGTGAAGAATTTGGTGAAAGGTACAGGGATGTAGCCAGTGACTGCATTGTGAAAGTGTTGCATTTACAGCACTATTTCATTACCTTTTATGATTGAAAGGTTGAATTAGACTGTGCAAGTGTGTGTGTTAGACAAACTTTAATTTTGTTTTTTACTGATATTTTGCGGTTCGCCCATTATTCCCTTTTCCCAATAGACCACATTAGTAATATTGTATGATTTTCTGCAACACCGTGATGCACAGGAACACAGCTACCACGTTATTGGAGAGCAACCTGTAATGATATCTGATCCTCTATCTTCATACCATACTCTGCTCTCTCCCTATCCCTTTAGTTTCCAGAAATCCATTTTTTATATTCAGTGCCTTGGTTTCCACAGGTTCAGCAGTCTCTGAGTGCAGACATTTATTCTCATCTCAATGCAGAGTGGTCTGTCTGTACATAATACTGTGGCCCCTTGTTTTGATGTCCCAGCCAGGGGAATTGTCACCCCTGCTTTGAATCTGTCTTGTCCTGACAGAGTTTTATATATTTCATTGATATCTCCACTCAGTTTCCTAAAGACCATGGAATTCAGGCCCAGCCGCCCCAGATTCTGCTCCCATAACAGCAATCAGTCGGGTCATCTTCGCTGCTCTCCCTCAATGTCAGGTTTGTCCTTTATGAGGTAAGGAGACCAAAACTGTACATAATACTGCACAGTGTTTTTGATGAGGTCTCACCAACGCCCTGTACAGCTGCAGTAAAACACCCTTATTCCTGTATTCAAATCCCCCTGAAATGAAGGTGAATACACGATTTATCTGCCTACCTGCTTTCTGCTCCTGCAATATTGCTTTCAGTGACTGGTGTACAGGGAGATCCAGATCATTTTTCAATGTTACAGCTTCCCACTTGTTTGGGCTGTATACACTGGTCAGCGTGCCAATGCCATTACCAGTATTGACTTCATGATTCAGATCTCATTGTCCTACACTGACCTTGGAGGGCTGTACAGAAGAAAATAAATGCAGCTTAAGTTCCTTTATAGATCAACATTTTTCAAACAATACCCTTTCAAATGATAGGCTCCAGTTCTGGTTTTCCCATCAAAGGTCACAATATCACATATCACATATCCCACGCCTCCACTCCCCATTGCTCCTCATGTGCCACGTATTTGCCCATACACTTCACTTGTCTCAATCACCTTGAAGCATTTTGACATCCTGCTCACCCACTCACATTATGATATTGTTTAGTGCCATCTGCAAACTTGAAAATCTTGTGTTTGATCCACTCAATCAAATATATGATTGTATTGGGAATAGCTGGGGCCCAAACCCCGATCCTTGCTTTATCTTCCAAGCCTCCTGCCATTCATTGAGTTCTCCCCTGTCCAGTTCCTTCTTCCAAAGTGCATCATTTCACATTTATCAGGGTTACATTCCATCTGCCATTGATCCAACCATCTGACCATTCCATCTGTATCTTCCTGTAACATAAGACATTCCTCCTCACTGCCAACCACCCGGCCAATCTTTGTATCAAACACAAACTTAGTTGTCACACTCCCGCCACCCCTGTCTATATTCACAGCTGCATCATTTATGAATACCACAAATAATCAGGTTAAAGATGACACAACACCAGGTTATACTCCAACAAGTTTATTCGGAGGCACTAGCTTTGAAGAGCTGCTTCTTCATCAGGTAGTTTTGCGCTTTGAAATCTCGTGCCTCTGAATACACCTGCTGAACTATCACCTGGTGTGATGTGATTTTTAAGTTTGTCCACCTCAGTCCAACACCAACACCTCCGTATCACAAATAATAAGGGACACAGCACTGATCCCTGTGATACACCATTGGATACCAGTCTCAGTCACACTAACAGCCTTCAACCACTACCCCTCTGTCTCCTAACAGTAAGGTGATTTGGATGCAACTTGGCAAGCCACGAATGACTCCGACCTTTTTGTTTGTTATTCTTTTCGGCTTGACACACTTGCAGAATATCTGGGAATTCTCCCTAATCTTGCCCTACCAGCAGGTTTCTATGCATCTGTTTTTGGCAGTTCTTACCAAGTGAAGAATTTCCTCATTATTGTGGTCTTAAATGGTCTGTCCCTTAAACTTCAATTATTTGCCTTGAATGTGGAACTGACAGCCAGGGAAACGTCCTGTTTATTTCCAACTTGGCGTATGTTTTGCGAAGTTTCCAAGTTCCATTGTGACCCTCCTCTATTTCTTTCAAACTCTTAAAAACACAGGCCGAGTTTCCTCATCAGGAAATCTCGCCATCTGAGGGATTATTTTGGACAATGTACATTGCATTTTTTTGTGGTCAGTATATTCTTTCTCAGATTGGGTCACCAACACTTTACACAGTGGATGTAGGTTTGCTCCCTACATTTCCAGACGTTTCGTTATCTTACTAGGTAACATCTTCAGTGGACCTCATGCGAAACAATCCTTAAAATTCCTGCTTTCCATTTATTTGTTTGGATTTCTTTGTGTTGGTGATGTCGTTTCCTATGGTGATGCTGTTTCCTGTGGCAAAGTCACTTCCTGTTCCTTTTCTCAGAGGGTGGTTGATGGGGTCTAAAAACTAATAGCACATCGAGTTAGACATCTGTCAGAAATACAAATGGATTTTCTCCATTGTTGCTATTATTTCCTAAATATCCAATATCACATGCTGTATAATAGATTCCAACAGATTTCAACTTGCAGATGTCAATTTAATTGTTTGTTCTCCAAACTATGTCTTCTTCCCTTTACAGATGCTTGGATTCATTCCATTAATCCATATAGCTTGGACCACGTTTGCTAACTTCCATTTATCCACAATGGCTTCCAGCCTCTGCAGAATGCACGGGAAAATGAAACACAGTCATCGACAGTGCAATTAATATTTCTATTGCCGATTTATGTCAGACATTTTAATATGAATAATTAGGTTTGTCAGACTTAGCAATGCTCAATCCAGTTACATTCTCAAATACCACCTTGTTACTGATATAAGTTGACTTTATGTCTTCAGTTGCACAAGCCCTACATGATCACTGGGTATTACTGGGTGATTTTGTGGATCTTCCGCCATGAAGAGAGATGCAAAGTAACTGGTTATTTTCTTGGCCATTTCCCTGTTTTCAACAATAAACTCTCCTCTCCCGGTTACCAATTTCCATATTTGACATTGCTGTTACTTTGTTTCATTTGAAGTACAGATTGTAGGTTTATGCAGTGTCTCTGTTCTTGTTTGTTAGCATTCATGGTCTGTTTTTGATTTCCTTAGCAATTTCATGGCTCTTGTTTCTGAATCGTGAATTTCCGAGAATCTTCAGGTATCCACAATGACTGAAATTCTTCCGAAGCCACTTGCTATGATTAATACGTTTTCTAATTTGTTATGTTATATGTTATATGTTACTCAAAATCCGATCTTAGCATTATTTCTATAAATCTCCTGGTCCTGACCAGATATATTCAGGAACACTGCAGGAGGACAGAGAATGAATTGCGGGAGCCCTGGCTGATATTGTTGCATCATCGCTGGTCAACAGGTGAGGTCCCGGAGAACAGGAGGGTTGCAAATGTTGTGCCCTTATTCAAGAAGGGCTACAAAGAAAAACCTGGGAACTATGGACCACTAAACCTTAAATCTGTAGCAGGTAACTTACTTGAAAAGGTTCTGTGAGATAAGATATACGTGCATTAGGAAAGGCAGGGTGTGATTCGGAGCAAGATTAGAGTAGTGCTAGAAAAGCACAGCAGAGCAAGCAGCATCCGAGGAACAGGAAAATCAACGGTTCGGGCAAAAGCCTATCATCAAAGTCAGCACGGCTTTGTGCATCGGACACCATAGCTCACAAATTTGTTCGAATGCTTTGATGAAGTGACCAGCAACATTGAGGAGGTCAGGGTGGTGCGCGTAGTCTATATGGATTCAAGTAAGGCCTTCAATAAGCTTCCACATGGTGCGCTGCTCAGGAAGGTTAGATCGTATGGAATTGAGGAGGAGTTGCCAATTTGGATATAAAATTGGCTTGACGGTAGGAAGCAAAGAGTAATAGTGGAAGGATGCTTGTCAGACTGGAGGCCTGGGACTAATGGAATGCATCGGGGCGATGCTAGCATCATATATATTACATATATCTATAATTTACATGAGAGTTTGTATGCATGATTTGTAAGTTTGAAGGTGACAATAAAATAGGCGGTTACATGGAGAATGACAAAGATTATCAGAAATTTCAGAACTTACGGCAGTACCTTGACCAACTGAGGAAGTGGGCCGAGAAATGGTAAATGGATTTTGATGCAGATCAGTGTAAGTTCTTGCATTTTAGAAACTCAAATCAATATCGGAGTTTTATGGTGAATGGCTGGGTCTTAAGGAATGTAGTGAAACAGAGGGACCTTGGAATTCAGTTGCATGGTTCTCTGAAAGTTGATTGAGAGGCACACAGGGCAAGGAAGACTTTTGGCAATCTGGCATTCATCAGTCAGAGCACTAAGTAGCGAATTTGGGGAGCTATGCTGCAGAATACGGGGCACTGATGAGGCCATACTTATAGCGTTATGTTCAGTTTTGTTAACTTTGCTATAGGAATGATGTTATTAAACTGGAATGAGTGCAGAAGAAATTTACAAGTATGTTGCCAAAGACTCAAGGCTCTGAGTTATAGGGAGAGGTTGGAAAAGCTAGTACTTTTTACTTTTGCGTGTTTGAGACTGGGGAGAGGATCTTATTGAAGGGTATAAGATCATAACAGGCATGGATAGAGTGAATGCACCCAGCCATTACTTCCCGGGATTGGACAATCACGGACTAGAGGGCATCAGATCAGAGGGGTAAGAATAAAAGGGAACCTGAGGAACAACTTTTTTACACACAGGGTGATACGCATATGGAATGAGCTACCAGCAGAAGTAGTTAAGATGGGTACATTCACAACATTTAGAATACATTTTGACAAATACAGGATCGGAAATGATACGGGGAAATGGCTGGGAAATGGAGTTAGTGTGAATTGACATTTTGGTCGGAATGGATCAGTTTGAGCCGAAGGACCTATAGGACTCTATGACTCTAACAACCGTTGCTTATCTCCCACTGAATGCTATTTTGTATTTTCCCAATTCACTGGAACAAACTTGACTCTCTCGGCTCCATGCTTTCATCATGTTTGACCAAAATGTACAAACATTCTATATTGTATGCCGACGCCGTCTAAGATACAACATATTAATGTCACTACTCCTCCAAAGCTGCATCAGAGCAAGGACATTGATTAGTCCTCCTGACTACACAAGACCAAATCCGAAAAAAACTTGATCTCTAATTTGGTTCAATACATACTCTTCAACCCACCTGATATACATTTAGGGAATTTATTTTTCACAGCATAAGCAGTCACTTAGTTAACGCAGTTGAAATGCAACTTGAGACCATCCAATAAGACTGCAGTATCCATGATATTTGCATGTCTAATTTTCAGAGCATATGACACTCAGAATTTCTGCAACTGTTTTAGTTCCGATATATAATACACCAATGTTTGCTTCTCCTTTTTATTTGTAAGCTTCCCTTAAACTGAATCTGAGGGACATTGTCTGTGGCGTTATTGATGATAGTTCTTGGACAAGACACCCCAGAAGGGTCACCTTGACGCTGTGATACAGGACAAGCGTCAATAACCTTCTCCGCTGTCAGGATAAGGGTCACCATATTTTATCTGCTCCTTCACACTCCCTGTATACCTGTTATAGCACTGACCACGAACAAGGCTCACACTCTATTTCCAAATAAGGCTCAGGCATTTCCAAACTCACTATTGAATTCAGCAACTTTCTTCCTCACTTTCTCTGTCACCTATGCAATACCCCCGCCACTAATAATACTAAATTGATTTACAACTGTCGACTGACTCATTCCAGACACCTCACCATTCCCCCCAGCCCCACATCCACCAGCACTAACAGCAGGGTCACCCATTTCCACTCTCGCTCCCTCTCTCCCTTTCTCCTGTTCCAGGACAAACGATCTTGAATGGGACAGAAAGGGCCAAGCCGGGTGGTGCTGTGCCTGATTTCTGTTCCTCCACGCCCCCTTTTCCCGCCATGTGTGGAGGAACCTGGCATGAGCCAGACAGAAACAAGATGGCTCATGTGGAGCTTCTGAAACATCCACTTCCCATCAACTGAGTAAAGAGCAACATTCAGTTCTCATTTTAAACCCACTGTCAGTTCCAACGTCAGTCCATTCACTCCCAACCGAAAACAGATACCTCACTGCACAGAGATGCAGACACTGAAATGCACAGACTTATTGGCAAACACCCGAACATACTAACATGCACAACACATATAAGGAGATATGCATACACACACATTGCAATACACAGAGACATATACAGTTGCACACAAATAGATACAAGCACAGATAGACACAAAGAGGCTGATACACAGGTACACAGATGTGGCCACACAAATACACAGAAAACAAGCACATGGACACACACACACAGGGACACACATATATATATAACCACAAGGTATGAACTAATATTTCTCCAGTTTCCTCAATTTCCCTCCCCCCACCTTGTCTCAGTCGATTCCCTTGAACTCAGCACCGCCCTCCTAACCTGCTTTCTTCTTCCTGACCTCTCCGCCTCCACTCCACTCCGGCCTATCACCCTCACCTTGACCTCCTTCCACCTATCACATCTCCATCGCCCTTCCCCCAAGTCCCTCCTCCCTACCTTTCATCTTAGCCTGCCTGGCACCCTCTCCTCATTCCTGATGAAGGGCTCTGGCCCGAAACGTCGAATTTCCTGTTCCTTGGATGCTGCCTTGACCTACTGTGCTTTAACCAGCAACACATTTTCAGCTATATATGCATACACACAGAGACACAAGCGCTAGTGTCATTAAGACACAAATCGGCACGTTTTTGGTTTATCCAGGGAGCAAGGATTCTAGGTAGAAGGCAGGAAAATGAGTTTGGAGTACATACAAGAGATTATTTAATGGCATATCAGACTCGATGGGCCGAATGGCCTCATTCTGCTCCATTTTTCATGCTCATGTGGTGTTATGCTGTGAAGTATTCACTTTCTGAGATTGCAGCAGAGGCTGGATTTGATACATATTTGACTGGAAAGAGTCAGTGGGAATGTGGGACAGGTTTGGACGGCAGAATGGGTTATGGTTATTCATAATTATTATATCATTAAGTATGAAAAGAGGTGGTGATTTGATGCGAGGTTAGCACAGTTTTAATGTAATGGGTCCGACAATGAAGTAAAGATGACCCTTTGCATTTAGTGCCGTGCGGTCTGTGGTATCCTCATCCTCAGGGAATAGGGAAGACGCTGTTATTGAGGATATTCTAGGCTGAGCTCGACTGATCTTTGCTGGACAGGAGAGTCAATGTTTATCGGGAACAGACAGGAGAGGGATGATCAGAGACAATCGGACCAGCCATGAGCATTCTGAATGTGTTGTTATCTCAATCCACCCTCGATGCTGTTATAGAGATATACTGCTGCCCCGAACCCGTGTATTGTTCCTTCAATCCACCACTCGATGCTGTTACTGGTTAGGGGACCACCCCAATCCGTCAGACAGGATCGTTACAATGAGACAGGAGGAGACCATTCTGCCCCTCTAAGAAATTACACAGGAATATAGAATGAAGTAATTCAGATCGTTGAGTACATTGCACAGCCCAGGACGAGGCCATTCAACCGGCCTGAACAGCTACACAGGAACAGGGAATATGTCACTACCAGGAAATAGAGAGTAGAGAGAAATATTTACTTTCAGCCTGCAAAGCGCTAACTGATGGAATGCCTCAGAGATCACTGTGGGGTTATCAATGACCAATAATCTGCATCAAAGATCTGGAAGAAGGGGAGGGAATGGCTTGGAGCTCAATTAGCTCGTACACCAAGATGGTCATTCATTGTCTCCTCAAATTGAGATACTGAGTCTGCAATATGATTAAACACAGGAAAGGTTAGTGCGCAAACCTTCAGTAGAAATAACATAAGGTAAATTTTCTATTTTGGCATGAAGGATAAAATAATGGTAATCAATTTAAATGGAGAGAGATTGCAGAACTCTGTGATACAGGCGGTTTCTCTGTTCCTGGGACATGAATCATGTGAAGTCAGTCTGCAGATGCAGCATGTGATTTGGAAGGTAAGTGGAATGATGCTGTTTTTGGCAAAGGGTTAAGGTTTAATTGCAGGAATGTTTTACTGCATCTGTACAGGGCATTGCTGAGACCACATCTGATGCACTGTGCGCAGGTTTGATACCCTAACACTAAAATGAAAGGAAATAATTATTTTTGAAATTTTCAAAGAGGTTTCCCTTTTCTCATTCCTGGGATACCGGCCTTTGGTTATAGGGGATAATCAGCTCCGATCTTAGCATAGAAATAGTATTGAATTACCATGGCTTTCAGAAAAGTGCATCAGCTGGATGCATATCATCTCTTGTCAGGGAGACTAACGCTAGAGAATAAATTTGAAGAAAAAAAAATGCATTGATATCAATACACATGCTATGAAGGCACCTACCAATACTTACGAATTACGCAGACACGTGTAAGCATGTCTTCAAATTATAAAGTGGGGACATTTTTTGAGATTGAATGGAATTGTATACAAGAGCAATGACACACCTGCATATAATCCATAATCAGGTTTTCCACAGAATGTTCCAGGAGATCGCACATGGTCCAGTTTGGTGTTCAGTTGACATTATGGTATGTTTCAACACAGAGAGGAAGAATATTGTTCCCTGCCTGAGAACAAACAGCCGATTGATCCCTTTCTCTTACATTGTTCCACCACTTAGCAAAGTGTCAGTCGATAAAATCCCTGAGTTATCTTTGCCACTTGTGATGGATTCCTGGTGAGGATTTATTGGAAATTCTCATATGCCTGAAACAAAGGGAATTCAGCCAAATTCAATTGTTCAAGAAAAAAAATCCCACAACAGTAGCTTATTTGTCCAGAACAACTTCAAAGGTAGAATAACATTTGGGGCACTCTGTCATTTTACCATTTGATATGAGTACATCGTTCTGTGTCTTACATTACCTACTCTGAGACCGATATCATTAGCCACATCATTAAACCGGTTACATTTAAGATTGGTGTAACCAGTGGAGGAGTGGGACGGAAAAGGAAACAGTGACCCTCCAACATTGGCTGGAACACAAATGAGAAATTTTCAAAGGGCTGTCCAAGTAGAAATTCCCTCCCCAGAAGTTTGTGCTGCCTGGATGTTTACATTTATTCAAAGTTGCATTTGTTGACATTTGACAGAAAAGTGAATGTAGAAAATGGTATACAGAGAGAAAACTGCTGGGGCGACCACAATCATATGACACATAATCGTTGTGCTTGGTGGACTGGTGACAACGTGTCTAATGGCACACTCCTGCTGCTCAGTCATATGTTCCTATTTTCCATCCAACCACTCACAGCCCCTGCAAGGAGCAGTTGGAGGCCACTTGCTCCAAATACCTAATCCACAGTAACACAGCATCTCATTCAATTCCTCAAGACAGTCACACACACACGGTTTAGTGTGGGTTGGAAAATGCTATTTGGAAATCCAGGCTGGGTTCGAAAGACGCCTCTGGTCTCTTTGCAGAGTGTCTCCTCTCGGCAACTTGTACTTTATTTGTTGGTCATAATATTGGTCGAGATTCACTGTGAACACAACCCCCATATCTCATCCAGAAATGCTTTGCTCTTTCTGATTGCAACGTTCAGGAAAATTACAACCATTAACTTTGTGATTACATAATATGAGGACATAAGGAACCGGATCAGCTAGTTCGGACGATCAAGTCATTGTATACCATCATGGCTGATTTACTGTTGGCATTAACTCCTTTTTAATGCCCAATTCTTCACATCCCTTAGCTGTCTGACAGGTCAAAAATCCATCTACCTCCTCCTTACATACTTTCAGTGATGTAGCTCCCTTAATTCTCTCGCCCAGATAATTCCTGACATTGATTACCCGCTGTGAGAGGAAAACATTCCCTACATACATCGTCACCGAATTGATATGAACGAGCGGTGAACACAGGGGCTCAGCAAACAGTGAATGGCTTGATATCAAGTCAGTATTTGACTGAGGATGGCATCAGGACCACTCACTTATTTGAGCTGAATGGAAATCAGGTGTAACCTCCCACTTGTCTGGGTCTTTCAGATCACAAATAAAGATGCTTGTAGTCGGTGGCCAACATTCCTAACAGTTCCTGGATATCTCTTCAGGAGATCCTCAGGTTAGCCTCCTCAGCACAAACATCTTCAACTGCTACATTAATGTCTTTCCCCATCATAAGATCTGAAGTAGGGATGATGACTGAAGATCACACAATATTCAGACATTCTCTGCCACCTCAGCTCCTGAACCATCATGTGTCCATGTGCAGCAAGACCTGGACAGCATTCCGGTTTGTGCTGTTAAAGTGTCGCTAACATTCATGCAACAGCGCTGCCAGACACTGCACATTTCCCCAGTTAATAGAGGAGCAGCACCCCAGGCTGGTTGCACACTGATATGTGGAAGCCATTGAGCCCGTGGAAGCTACTGAACAAGAAGAGGGACATCCCATTCAATCAATCTGCCTATCCCACAGGAAGAGAAGGGGTCTGGTCTGTACATTGAGCTGTTAAACAGGAACAGGCAGAGCCCAATCAAATCCTTAAACATGTTCCATGAGACCAGGAGGAGGCTATTCAGCCCCACGAGGTAGTTATACAGAAACAGGAGGGCGTCATTGGTACTCTACTATGACAAACCAATGAAACCGAGACTGCATTGATAGGGGGCTCCATGGTTCCATTGTTTGTAGAACGTGTGCTACCTTAACATGGTTTGCTGCCAGTGAGGAGGGAAACCAAGTATTTTGTGTGAAGTCTCAAGGAGGCATCTTCTAGCTCCGAGAAGTCACTCCCATGTGCTCTGTGTAGGTCAGAAGCTGCTGGGAAGAGTTAACTCTTTTATAATGTAGGTACTGTTGCTGCTGTCGGGATTATGGATAGCATGACGTTGATTGCAGGATCACGCAACAATTGAACTGTACTAACGTTGGGAGAGCTTTTTTTCCAAAAGCCTGAACCTCTCTCTCTCTCTCTCTCTCTCTCTCTCTGAATTGAAATAGGTAGTGGGGGTGGTTGTGTGGAATGTTCTCAGAGGCTCTTAAACTATCAAAATGTCTGTTTAGAACATCATAAGTGATTGTACATCCCCCTTAATGTTCAATGCAATCACCTTATTCTCTCACTGAGCGTCACTCACTGTTCACACTGCCATCATCCCAGGGATTAGTCTGGTGAGACTTGAGAGAAAGTCTATCCACAGTACCCCAAATACGGCCTCAACACATTCAGGGATGATCACAATAATCCTTTTCTCTCACTTCAACATCTCTTTTTCCTTCCTGTTATGAAACGCCATTATTTCTCTATGCACTACGACTGACATGGAATTTATAAGTTCCTTATATCTGTACGTCAGCATCAATAAAGCCAGCATCAGAGTTGCCTATGGAGATGTGCATCACACTCGGGGAGAACTTCAATGAGACCGAATACACCTAAAAGATGTAATGATCACCTACGTGAATGGAAATGAGATGTACAAACACGGGAAACAGGTAGAGGAAGGGATCAATCTTGACTTTTGTTCTTCTCTCACAGGATGTATGCAGCACTGGTCAGGGCAGCATGTTACGCCAATCTTAAACTGACTGGCTGGTTCAGTTGTTCCACAGGACAGTAAAGAGTAAAACACATTGCTGGGTGTTTGTAGCGTTACAATACAGGATAAATTCTCCAGCTTAATTAAAACCAGAAACAAAGAAAAGATTTATCCAATGCAGTAATGTGTGATAATTCTATAGTCTAAGAACTATTTAAAGCAAAAATTAACAACTTTATTTCTTAAAGTGTTACAGAGAATAATAATCGAACGAATATTTAAAACTTCTTCCTCTAACCTATCTTTGACCCTCCCCCTCCACAATACGAGTCCGATAAGACTCCTAATTAAGATTTACATAATAAAACTTCTTAACTCAAAACCAGGAACTTTCAGTTCTTCTCCATATTCCTGTCTTCTTTTCTTCTGGGGGATTCAGCTTCACTAGTTACTAATCAATGAATATACTTTTAAGGAGCTATTTTTCAGGCAGTCTTTGCATGCTGGTAGCTTGGCAGCTCTGCTCTCAACTGTTCAATTTTCCACGTTCTTGTACCTCCAAACAATTGGATTGTGTCATTGGCTTTTAAGACTACTAATATATTACATTCAAACTTGATTGGAGGTGGGTCATTTGGGGTATAATTTAAACTGTTTGGCTGAATTTATTTTTGTCTCAAGACGATGAGCTAATCGAGTTGTTCGACCAAATGTTAAGGTATATCTACTTTTCAGAAGACTTGGTGCTGTCAGGTAGTTTAAAGGTGCAGTACACCCACATGTTAATCAATGAAGTCACAAGGAAACCTGACTAGGGAAGGTTGACACATTGACTTACCTAAAGGACTTCAGGCAAGCAGATGGGTTTTTATCACAAATAATAATGTTTGCTTTTAAATTCCACCACTTTCCTTCATGAGATACCAACAGACTATTATTCTGTGGCTCTAGATTATGAGTCAATGGCTTGACCACCATAAACTGTCTTCCTGCACGTGCAGAGAACACGTCAAACATCCTCAAGAGCAATTATTTAGTGATGGACATGTGATTAGAAAGCACTTGAAACTGTTGCATCCAGATTGAACAAAGGCAAAAATCATGGTTCATTCAGAACTTGCACTGAGACTGCAGACGAGATTGAGATTTCATGATGGTGGTTTTGGACAGGCTTGGTTGGTGGGGAGAACATGGATATGTAAATCTGTGAAGGACAAAATGGATTATGGAGTTTGAGAACATTCTGTGTCCTTCTCGCATATCAATGAGTAATTTATAAACAGTAGTTTGATAGTTATATTTTATAAGGAAAGGATTTTTTTTGTTTGTAACTGAAGACATTGACTTGCACTTTCCAAAATTTATATATCATGAGCAGAAAGTCAGTTCAACCCGGTTTAGTAGACAAATATAATGACTTACCAGGAACACCAACTATCACAAGGATGGGATAGTAAACACCTTGAATAATCCAAAGGATATCCTGGATCCGTGATGCTAATGATATCCAAGGCCGAGAAAGCCAGTAAAGACCCCAGGATAAACTCCTGTCCATTGTTGGGACATTCCAGTCTAATGTTCTCTGATTCGGATCCATTGTTGGAACATTCCAGTCTAAAGTTCTCAGATTCTGATCCACTGTTGGAACATTCCAGTCTAATGTTCTCAGATTCTGATGTCTCCTCCCACTCTCTCTCTCGAGCTGCTAATCCCTGTTAGTGCTGTCAGTGATGTTCCTACTCACACTGTGGGATAGCACATTGAAGAGAGCCCATTTATCTTCCAATGATGGAAACTCTTCACGCCATAATTAGGATCCACGCAGATTGATATTAATCACAGTCACTGAACAAATACCTCCAGCTAACCCCTTTAACCCCTTTGAATTCAATATTGATTTTATTAAAATTCAAAAGAACGTTTAAAGTTTAGACATTTGGCATGGGATATGTGTGTGGGGGTGAACAGGAAGAAATATTTGAGATGGTAGATTGAATGTATGTAATCATTCAATTTGCCTTAGCTTTGGCAGTATTGTCAAAGGATTGTCAGAACATAAATAAGTTTCTCCGTTTATAAATCGAAACATACAGTCTTTAACTACTGATCAGTGATGTGATTATAATGTCAGTAAAACATGTAGAGAACTTTTCTAGTCCATAATCTGCCAGAAAAGTGCCTATGACAACATGAGTGATAACAGACAAATGGCATGGATAAATTAACAGAAAATATGATGTGACACACAATTCAGATGGTTATTCAAGGATCAGAGACGGCAGGTGAGGGTAATGCTGTTAATGTTATCGATGTCAATCAACTGCATTGAAGTAAATTTCACTGGATTTTAACTGCAGTGTGATTATGATATTGGGGCATGGCTGCTGAGACTGGAGGGAGGGAACATGATATTTCCCAGCTATCTGCATTGGAATTTTATTCTTTATAAATCATATGGTGATCAAATTTCAGGATACATCTCCAATGAGGAATGAGGAGAGCCAATATTAACCATGCAACCAGAAGACATTGGAACAGAAATTTCGCCATTAGGCCCATTGAGCCTGCTCCGCCATTCCATGATGGCTGTTAAGCTTCTCTACCCCATTCTCCCACTTTCTACCTGTAACCCTTGATCCCCTTTATAGTCAAGAACCTATCTGTCTCACTCCTAAATATACTCAATGACCTGGACTCGACAGCGCCCTGTGGCAGTGAATTCCATCATTTCACCGCCCTCTGGCTGAAGAAGTTTCTCGTTATCATTTTTTGAAAAGGTCTTCTCTTTACACTGTCCCCTCAGGAACTAGTCTCTCCTACCATTGGATATATCTTCCCAAAATCCCCTCTTTTCAAGGTCATTTAGTATTCTGTAAGTTTCAGTTGACCTCATAACATTCTTCTGAACTCTACCAAATACAGACCCAGAGCTCTCAAATATTTTTTATATGTTAAGCTTTTATTTCCTGGCACCATGCGCGGGAATCTCTTCTGAAAACGCTCCAGGACCAGTGAATCCTTCCTGAGGTATGAGACCCAAAACTGCGCACAATAATCCGAATGTGGCATGACCAAAGCCTTGTAGAACCTTAGGAGTACATCCCTGCTTTTATATCCAAGCGCTCTTGAAATAAATACCAACAATGTATTTGCCTTCTTAACTACTGACAACCTGCAAGTTTACCTTTCAAGACTTCTGGACTGGAACCACCTAGTCTTTTTGCACTTCAGATTTCTGAATTGGCTTGCTATTTAGAAAATACTCCATATCTCCATTCATCCTGGCAAAATGCGTTCCCACACTCTCCCACGTTGTACTCCATCTCCCACTTGTTTGCTTACTCTCCAAACCTGTGAAAGTCCTTCAGCAGGTGAAAGTGAGGACCGCAGATGCTGGAGATCAGAGTCAAAAAGGGTTGTCCTAGAAAAGCACAGCCCGTCTGTCAGCATCAGAGGAGCAGGAGATTCGACGTTTCAGGCATAAAGCCTTCATCAGGAATGTGGGGTGGGCGGAAGTGGGCAGAGAAATAAATGGAGGGGCTGGCGCTGGGAGGAAGGTAGCTTGGAAGGTGACAGCTCAATGAAGGTAGGTGGTGACAGTGATAGGTCAGAATGAAAGGTGGAGTGGATAGATGGGAAGGAAGATGGACAAGTAGGACAGATCAAGAAGGCGGGTCCTCAGTTGGAGGGTTTGATCTCGAATAAGGTGGAGGGAGGGGAGATGAAGAAACTGGTGAAATTGTCCATGATACTGTGTGTTTGCAGGGTCACAAGGCAGAAGATGATGCGTTCTTCCTTCAGACGTCAGGTGGCAAGAATCTGGCAGTGAAGGAGGCCAAAAACTTGTAAGACCTTGGCAGAGTGGGAGGGGGAGTTGAAGTATTCTGCCACAGGGCAGTGGGGTTGTTGGATTTGGGTGTCCGAGAGTGTTCCCTGAACCGTTCTGCAAGTTGACGTCCTGTCTCGCCAATGTAGTGGAGACCAGGAGAAATGGACAGACTAAATGGGGTGTTTGGATGCACAGGATGTTCTCTGCCTGATGTGGAAGGATCCATTGGGGTCATGGTGAACGTGGGGTGGGAGGTGTTGGCACAGCTTTCATACATTTTGCAATAGCAAGGGAAGGTGCGGGGAGTGCAAGGTGGATGTTGGGCCGCGTGGACCTAACGAGGGAGAGATTGTGAGGGAATGGTCTCAGCAGTTTGATGATAGGAATGGGAGGAAGTATTTCTCTGGTGGTGTGTTCTGACTGTTGGCAGCAGAAATGGCGGAGAATGATACGTTGTATCCTGAGGTTGGTGGGACGGAAGGCGAGCACCAGAGAGGTTCTAACTTGTTGCAGTAGTTCAAGGGCAGAGTTGTGCGAAGTTGAGGAAATGTGCTAGAGCACCTTCCTGCAGCCGAACCTCCTCTTCAATGCTACCTGACCCTTTATCTATTTTTGCACTGTTTGAAAGCTTAGCCAGAATGCCGTCAGTTCCTTCATATAGATAATGAATGCACAAAGTGAAAAGTTGTGGTACCACCACTGATTCTTTTGAAACACCACTTGTCACTGGCTGCAATCCTGAGAAGAACCCTTTGATCCCCACTCTCTGCTTTCTGTTTGACAGCCAAACTTCTATCCATGCTAGCACCTTACCTCTAAAACCATGGACCCATATCTTTCGCAACAGCCTCATGCATGGCACCTTGTCAAAGGATTCTTGAGGTGCAGATGGACAATATCCATCGGTTCTCTTTGATCCAATCTGCTCATTACTCCCTCACAGTATCCTAGCCGGTTTGTCAGGCATGACCTCCCCTTGATGAAACATGCTGACTCTGTCCTATTTTACCAAAGACCTCCAAGTATTCAGAAATCACTTTCTTCACGATGGATTCCATGATGTTACCCACATACAAGGTTAGGCTAATCAGTCTATAGTTTTACATCTTCTGCCTAACACCCTTATTAAACAGGGTGTCATGTTAGCAAGTATACAGCCACTTGGCCTTTTCGAGGTTTTAATCATTCCTGAAAGATTACCACTTCACTTGCACGAACTCTTCAGCTATCTCGCTTACAAGGTTGTGGTGTAGTCCAACTGGTCGAGGTGAGTTATCCACATTCAGGCCATTCCGTTTTCTAACATGTTCTTTTTGGTGATGGCCACCGTATTCAGTACTGCCCTCTCACTCTCTTCAGTTCTGGGAAATTATCTCGTGTCTTCCACCGTGAAGACTGATGCAAATTTCCTCAGCTATTTCTTTGTTTCCCACTACTGTCTCTCCAGCATCATTTTCCAGTGTCCATATTCACTTTTACTCTCTTTGCACTTTATATATCTAAAGAATCTCTTACAGTTTTCTTTTGTATTAGTGGTTAAGTTAGCCCCATATTTAACCTTCTCCCTCCTTATTTATTTTTCTTGCCTTCTGTTGGCCCCAATTCTCCCGCTTCCTCTGCCATTCACGGCTCCTTTGCTTATATGCAATCGCTGACTTCCCTTGTCAGCCCTGGTTGCCTCATCCTCCCTGTACCATGTCTCTATTACTCAGCATGAATCACTGCATTGTCTCCTGAATTAACCTTGGAATCTCCTGCCATTGCTGTTCCCCTGTCTTTCCTGCTAGACCGCTGTCCCAGTCAATTCTACCCAGCTTCTCCCTTCTGCCTCTCCAGTTGCCTTTATTCAGCTGAAATACTGTAAACTCTGATTCTTTCTTCTCTCTGCTATTGCAGAATAAATTCAACCATGTTCTGATCACTGCATCTGAAGTTTTCCTTCATCTTAAGCTCCCTTATCTAGCCTGTTTCATTAAATCCAGTGACATCCCTTCCCGAGTGGGCTCCACCACATGTTACTCCAAAAAGCCATCCTGTAGACATTTTCCAAATTCCTTTTCTTGCGATTCACTAACAACCTGGTTTCTATTCCACTTGCATATTGAAATCCCTTTGATCACTATAACTTTGCCTTTCCTACAGATCTTTACTATCTCCTGCTCCTGTATCTTGTCCCCAGCTCCTGACTACTCTTTGGAGGCCTTGCAAGTCTCCAACTGTGATTCTCTTCCTTTGTGGTTCCTCTATTCTACCCACGCAAATTCTATACCATCTGACCTTCTTTATTTCTTACTATTGATTAATTTCATTTCTTATTAAAAATGGAAATCCACTCCTCTAACATCTACCTTTCCGATAGAAATATGTCCTTGAATATCCTGACCTTGCAGCCACTTCTCTGTGATGCCCATCACGTCATACCTACCAATTTCAATCTGTACCACAAGCTCATTTACTCTATTCCTTATACTGCGTGCATTCAGATATAACCCCTTCAATACTGTATTAATGGTTCCTCTTCTCGTTGTCATTTGTT